>NC_136494.1:94973390-94995890 GCF_053919585.1 Euprymna scolopes
TATTAAATCACAGCTAGCCTTTTGTGCGTATGTATTCAGTTACAATAACCCCCTTTTCTTGAATCCCCTTCTCTTCCTTCTCTAGTTTATATCACCCAACCACTTGTCTATGAAATGTAACATTCTACCCTTCCCCGCTTTTAAAATACAATCTCACTGTCTGGCAAACTCCAAATCGCACTACATATATTCAATACTAAGAACAGGTTTATTTCCTGACCCCCTTAACTGAACGATTAATAAACGGTTTATGTTAATATTATTCCACACATTGCTCGGTTTAGAATATAATGTTTTTCTTTTTCCCTCTTCAATATGAACAAATAAAGAAAATACTGACTTCTCTGGCTGAGGAGATCGTGGTTTTTAATTACAGATCGGAACATCATCATGTCAATGCCACTTTTGTACATGTTTGCATTGTATAATATATATATATATATATAAGTTATAGACAAGTAAATATGGTTATATGAATTTACTTGCTAGTTCAACGAGGAAGAAAAAAAAGCATCATTGGTAGGAGGAGGTATAAATGCTCTTTATACCAAGGCATTTCGAAGCCTAATGCTTCTTATCAGAAGGGGGAGACAGGAGCTATGTTACAGATATAGGAAAATTTGACAACTAGCTTAGGGTACATTAGGAAAGAATACCAATAATGTTTCATGATGATTATTATTATTTGAGTGTGGAAATTATATATATATATATATATATATATATATATATATATATATATATATATATATATATATATATATATATACTGTGTAAGCAAAATCAAGACTTTAAAAAAAGGTGTTGATGGCAACAGAAAGTGTATTTCATTTTACGTTACAATTGTTTCCATGTCCAGTCGACAATTTCAAACATTATATCGTTTGAAAATTTTCAAAAACAAGCATTTCTTCAGACTTTATGAATAAAAACACTTTTGACAATAGAGCATTTTTGAAGAGAAAGAAAAAGAAAGAGAAAGGAAAAATTCCCTTAACGGAAAAAGCATGTGAGAAACATTTACCTTTGCGGTAAAAGCCCATTTAAATATTAATATATCACCTAATTTTCGTATCCTTATTTAAGAACAGAGTTATGCGCAGTTTCCACAGAAAATCCTTAGCCATTTAAAATTTTTATTCATTTATTTATTTATTTTATATCCCATTCGTTGAGTTCCTAAATTAGATTTCGCTGTTTCTTTATTTCCCATAATTAATTTTTTATAAAAAGAGTCATTTTTAGTTTTATTTCTATATTTATAATAAGGCCGTAACAACCTTGCATTACCGTTACGGTTAATTTTAGTTTTGTATTAGTGGCAAGTAATGTTTCCAGATTATCGTTATTTTAATACCTATATTTAAGACCATTTTAGGTTTGATGCTTAATTGAATATGAGAATAAAGAAAAAGACTGTATTATATATATATAAATCCTTGTACAACATTTCGAGTAGGGTGTTCTAATCTATTTATTATTATTTAAGGTTTTAAAATCCATTATCATTCTAATTAAATATGTTTTCATATCGTTACTAAAACAGTTATGGAGGGAGATAATCCAATTATGTTGTTAATTGCTAAGAGTTAATTCTGTTGGAAAAGAGGTCGATTTTATTTCCTATGACAACTAAAGAGGCTGTTTGATGTTTTCGGTCTATTGATGAAATATGATAATTTTGTAGCTTACTCCCTAAGTCAACTCTTTTGGCTTAAAACTTATTGGTATATGAAAATTTACTGGATTACACGAACTCAGTATATTACAGAAAAGTCTCTCTCTCTCTCTCTCTCTCTCTCTCTCTCTCTCTATATATATATATATATATATATATATATATATATATATATATATATATATATATATATATATATATATATATATATATATTAAACCAGGATCAAACTCAAAGAAAACCAACCTGCCTCCTCCCTTGAGGCTTGCATTTACGAATATCCATGGGCTTAGAACTAACTTAGATGATGTTGAGTCATTTCTCCTTGTAAACACCCCGGATATCTTAGCATTAAGTGAAACTAACCTTCACTCCTCCATTCCCTCTAACCACTTTAACATGCCTGGTTATCTCCCACTCTACCGTAAGGACTCGGACAGACATATGCATGGGCTTGGAGTCTATATTTGTAACACCCTCCCCCTGACTAGAGAAATAAAACTAGAATCTGACGACCAGGCCTTTATGTGCTTCTGACTAAATATGCAACACAATATTAGCTACTTGTATTTTTTCTACCGCTCTCCCTCAACCCAAGACTACCCTAATAAACAAAGTCTCAGACAGCATAGATATAGCACTCTCCCTCGATACTAGTGCACAAGTACATGTATTTGGTGACTTCAATGTCCACCACAGTAACTGGCTAGGATTCTCTAATCACACAGACGTAGCTGGTAGCATAACACATAGCTTCTCTATATCCCATTCTCTATCCCAGATGGTTACATTTCCAACAAGTTTCCCAAACCAGCAAGATCAACATCCCTCACTTCTAAATCTCTTTCTGACAATGGTTCCCGATGATTGTACAACAAATGACCACAGCCCACTCGGGAATGCTGACCACGCTGTGATAATGGTAGAAATCAGCCTAAATTCTCGCCCTAAAATTGAAGACCCACTACTCAAAACAACGAGGTATTACAAAAAGGCTGATTGGGAAGCCATCAGGGAGCTCATCAGAGATGCCCCATGGCAAAATATCTTTACTCTTTCAGCGGAACAGTGTGCAAATGAGACCACTGAATAGTTCAAAACTGCAGTTGAAGCACACGTTCCCACATGGAAATGCTATAGCAAGCCCCACTGTCCCCAATGGTTTACTTCTGCTTGTGTAGCTGCCATTTGTCAAAGGCAGCATGCATTCCGCAGATTCAACGAACATAAGTCCATCTCAAACAAACAGAAGTATATAGAAGCTAGAAATAATTATAAGAGAGTGATAGAGACAGCTAAGACAGATTACTCGGAAGCCACTAGAAAACGCATCAAGCACAGAAATTAGGAACTCGGGTTGGTTGGTTGTTTTGTTTTACGGCATATCAACCCTTTTCAGGTTATTTAATGCCGAATCTGGTGATTTTGAAGAACGATTTTTTTAATATAGTATATTTGTTTTTTAAGTCGTATTCTATTTAACCCATAGTTGGGACCCTAACAGGTGCTACCACTCCGGGTCAGAGTGGACCTGGGAGCAATGGCAATTAAAGGGTGGCTCCACACTCCCTAAGGCCTGCAAGCTGGGGCCCTCATCATCGGATACAGTTTAAGGTCATATCCAGGACCTAGGAACTCGGGAGTTTTGGAAAATCTACAACAGTGTAGTAAATAATGGGCAGTCAACTATTCCCCCACTATAAAACAATCATGAGGTTGCTTGCATCGCAACTGACAAGGCTAATCTGCTTGCCAGTCAGTTTGCCTCAAACTCCACATTGGATCCGGTACACCACTCTCTCCCTGATTTTCCTTTGCGAACAGACGCCACACTAGACGATTTGAAAATCACCCCTTCTCAGGTACATGCTATTATAAAAAACCTAGACACCTCAAAAGCATGTGGACCAGATCTCATCCTGTGCTATTTAAAAAATGCTCTCCCGAGGTGGCTCCAGTTTTCTCCAAACTTTACAATAAGTGCCTTACCGAATCTTGCTTTCCCGACTGCTGGAAAACCGCTTCTGTGGTACCAGTCTTCAAGAATTCTGGTGAAAGAACTGATCCACTAAATTATCGCCCCATTAGCCTCCTCCAGCTTTTCGCCAAAATATTTGAGTCCTTAGTTAATCAAGCCCTAGTTCAACACCTAACAGCTGCTAAACTCCTGACTGACAAACAATATGGATTCAGGCAAGCCCGTTCAACAGCAGATATCTTAACTGTAGTTTCTGAACGTATATACCGTTCATTGGACAAAACAGGGGAGGGTAGAGCGGTAGCCCTTGATATATCTAAGGCTTTTGACAGGGTATGGCACGATGGTCTTCTAAGGAAAATTAGATCATATGGAATCACTGGAAGAATTCATAATGTAATTAAATACTTCTTAAGTATGAGAAAAATCCAAGTTTTCCTCAACGATCGTACATCTAAACAATGATATAAATGCGGGAGTACCTCAGGGGTCTATCCTTGGGCCTTTATTATTCCTGATATTCATAAATGACCTCCCTGATAAAATTGTATCGGAGATGGGTATATTTGCCGATGACACCACTCTCTATAACAGATATGAGGGGAAAACAAATGAACACATATTCAAGGAAATGGCAGAAACACTAGAGGATGACCTCCAATCTGTAGTGGAATGGAGACAAAAATGGATGGTCACATTCAATGCTGCTAAGACTAAGTTTGTTTCCTTCAATAATTACAAGAAAACTTCTCTACCACCAATAGCAATGGCCAAGAACACATTGCCTGAAAGTACTTCTTTTAAACTCCTTGACCTAACGTTTACAGCGAATATGAACTGGAATAGATACATTGAGAGCATTGCCAAGGCTGCTGCAAGGAAGGTTGGCTCCCTTTACTGTGCTAGAAAACTACTTATGCCTGAAAGTATCCTGTACCTCTATAAGGCCACCATTCGCCCATGTATGGAGTACTGTTGTCACATATGGGCTGGTGCATCTGCTGCTTGTCTGTCGCTCCTGGACAAGGTTCAAAAGAGAGCCGTCAACCTGATAGGTCCTGAACTGTCATCTAGGCTTCAGCCTCTGTCCCATCGACGAGATATTGCATCCCTCTGCCTGTTCTACAAATACTTTAATGGTGAATGCTCTGACGAACTGCAAACACTTGTACCTCCTCGACGTAACTACCCCTAACAAACCCTACAAGCTAGTAAGGCTCATCCCTTTACAGTAGAGATCCCTAGATGCAAGAAAACCTTTTACTCCAATAGTTTCTTCCCCAGAACGGCAGGTCTTTGGAACTCCCTTGCGGGATTCTGCTTTCCCAACTATACTGATATGCAGAAGTTCAAGTGTAATGTGAACAAACATCTTTCTATTCATCTCCCTTCATAATGCCCCTGCAAATTAAGTCCCTGATAGTAACTCCCTGCTTTAAAGTGGCACTGTGTCTTGTTTAGAGTTAAAATTGAATTAAAAAAAAAATATATATATATATATATATATATATATATATATATATATATATGTGTGTGTGTGTGTGTGTGTGTGTGTGTATAAAAGCAAATAGTTAATAAAACATGTTAAAAAGCACTTTGAAAAAGAGTTACAAACATATTTAATCTGAAAAGGAAACACTTAATAAGTGGATAGTCCTTAATCCGCGGAGTTTCGAAGAAATACTTTCCTTCTCATCAGAGGATAGGAATTAGCAAAATGCAGGATCGGATTTTGTATACAAAAGTGTTTGATGAAACTGCAAGTAAGTCAGATATCTTACTTGATAACAAAAAGTGAAGCAGAGGGAATATGGTGAAGAAAAAGATGATTTCACGTAAATGGATAGTCTGGTAAAAGGTAAATTATCCAATGGCGGTAAAATCCAAAAATATAAATCCAAGAAAGTTAATTGAATTTCCATTCGCACCAGTAAAATCCAAGGAAATCACGTAATTGGAAGATGGTCCAAAATAATCCAAAAGGCCAAAATCCATGGAATAATTCACAAATATGTCCAAGGAAAAGGGAAAAAAATTCCAATAATATTAATAAAAGAAAAATAAGATATGCGTTTGACACGACTGCCGAGACAAAATGTAATTTTATATATATATATATATATATAATTATTATTCAAACAATAATCATCATGAAAACATCATTTTTTTTAAGGACAATTTATGACTATAATAAATTGCAGTTTCACCAACATACGCCGTAACCAACAAATTCTAGCATTGCTACAAATATAATTTGCTGAGTTTTTTTCTGTCCTCTGATGAGAAGAATAACAAGAATAGCGTTCTTTGAAACTCCTCGGGATAAGGACTTTGTAAATTGTTTTTTGGAGCATTCAATCGACCAATAAATTTGATTGTAAATTCCAACTTACAGTTTTAATTTCTTTACTCCAGAAATATTTCCATCTCAGATCTTTACTCTGTGAAGTGGATTACCCAAAATACAGTTGGATCATTTTACCACACTGCTTTCAAGAACAATCACCTCGGATTTTACCGTGCATTGTTGGATGTAAACTTTTATGTCTTTTTCTTTAACTTCCATTACTCTATGACTTTTAACTAATCAATTTTTAATTATGATTTTCCATGTCTCACTGACTTTAGTAAATAAGGTGTATACCATTATAGCTATTTGCTAATATTTTCTCCTCTGAAGAGATGGTAGACATCGAAACCCTATAGGATAAGGAGATAAAATTTCTAATGTATTCTTTGTCTTACTTAGAAAAATAAAAATCTTTGATATGAAACTCAAACATTTCACTTCAAGAATTTTTTAAATTCATTGAATTACTAAAATTTGGTGTATATATATATATATATATATATATATATATATATATATATATATATATATATATATATATATATATATATTAAGGCTGGTGGAACATGATAATTAATACAAAGTTTTATTCATGACATGCATGTCATGTCTTCCCAAATAATAATTCTTTTTTTTTTTGGGGGGGGGGCGAATTTTTTATCTTATTTATTCATATAATAGTAAAAACATTTATTCATATAATAGTAAAAACAAACGAAACTTCCAAACGGCTATGATACTATATGGTAATGTATGTCAAACATATTGCTTTTAAATTCTTTTTTATACATATAAAATGTTATAAAAAAATAATTGTATTATCATTAAAAGAAATATTGCATCTATGCATTAGTAAATTAAAAATACTTCAATGAGTCGTAGTGTAACAACGTTGGTTGTTCTTGGCGTGTGTAAATAATTATACAGCTACTTATATGGTCGAAACACAGGTCCAATGAGCATTCAAAGTGATGGATTACCCACATGCACAAAAGAGAAAGAGAGAAGACACACAAATCGATAGCTTGTCTAGTTACACCTAGCTACATTCTGTGAGACTGCCACCGCCCTCCTTGAAACTCTTCATGGTTAAAGACTATGTTTGCGTCCGCCTGCTTAAGATGTCAACTGAAAAAAAGGAGGATTTCCTTTTTTTAGTAGTCATGTGGTTTCACAACTTCCGTTAACTAAAGATAAAATTCTCACTTCTAACCCGGCAATAACAGTTGTGTCCTTACTAATATACTAAGGATAACATATTTACAATTAAGTCACAATTTCTAACTTGACAGAAAAAAGAGTTTGGTTCTAATGAATCCTTAAAAAGTGAAACTTCACATATCAACGAAAGCCTCAGACAAGGCTATTTTATTATTATATCTGCTTTAGTTAGGGTATTGGAAACTTCTGGATTCAGTATATACCACTTACTAAATTTAATACAAACTGACAAATTTATGTATACATATAATTATTTATATATAATACATAATTATTATATATATATATATGATATTACATTATATATATGTATATATATATGTATATTATTGTGTATATTATTGTATATATTATTGTATATATTATAGTATGTATATTATTGTGTATATTATTGTACATATTATTGTATATATTATAGTATATATATATTATTGCATATATTATATTATAGTATGTATATATATATATTATTGTATATATTATATTATAGTATGTATATATATATATATTATTGTATATATTATATTATAGTATATATATATATATTATTGTATATATATATTATTGTATTTATTATATTATGCTATATATATAATTGTATATATTATCTTATAGTAAATATATATATATATTATTGTATATATTATATTTTATTATAATATATATATATTATAGTATATATTATATTACATATATTATTGTATATATTATATTATAATATATATATTATTATATATATTATATGATAATATATATTATTATATATATTATATTAATATATATATATTATTGTATATATTATATTATCATACATACCATATTTATATATTTATAATATTATAATATTATTTATATATATATTAGTGTATATATTATATTATAATATATATATTTTTGTATATTTTAAAATATAATATATATATATATATTATTGTATGGATTATAATATATATATTATTGTATTATAATATATATATATATATTATTGTATATATTATATTATAATACATATTATTGTATATATTATAATATATATATATGTATATATATTATTGTATATATTATATTATAATATATATATATTATGCTATATATTATAATATACATATTACTGTATATATTATATCATAATATATATGTATATTATTATATACATTATATTGTAATATATATATTATTGTATATATTATATTGTAATATATATATATTATTGTATATATTATATTGTAATATATATATATTATTGTATATATTATATTGTAATATATATATATTATTGTATATATTATATTGTAATATATATATATTATTGTATATATTATATTGAAATATATATATATATATATATATATATATATATATATATATTATTGTATATATTATAATATATACATATATATATATTATTGTATATATTATATTATAATTTATAATATATATATACTATCGGGGTTACCCGGCGTTGCCCGATTGTTTGTTTCCGGGACGGGGGGGAGTTTTAAAAAATGTTATGGTGGTAAGTAGGAAGGATCAAACCCGGAGTCATGAGTAAAAGTAGGAAAATAAAGTGTGGAAAAAAAAACAAAAAAAACATCTGCAACGTTAACAGTTCGGCCACTAAGAAAAGTCCATTCCAGTTGTTTAGGAAAAAAAAAAAAAAAACGACTACGGTAGGTCGGCGCGAACGTGAAAATATAATGTGAATTGTCCAGCACGCTAACCACTACGCCACAGAGCACTGCAGCTTAGTTTAGTGATTTTAAATTACTTGACATGAAAGAACTACGAATCCAAACCGGTGTTCTCTTCTCAACTGTTCCTTGTGAACGATCCCCAAACGGTGTTAAGTGGTGGCAGGGGGAGGAGGAATTTATAAGAGAGAAAATATTTTACCACTTCCATTGATCTTAACCGATTTTGGCCGTGACTTCTCAGCAGAAAAAGTATAGAAATCTAAGATTATCGAGGAATTTGAGAAATAATAAGCCTATAACACACCTCAGATATTGTTCTGCCGTTTGTGCATATTATATTTGCATGAAATATCTTGATTTTTAATCCTATTAAGGTCAAAATCAGACGAGAAAATGAGTTCATTTTATTTATATAGAGATATATTATTGTATATATTATAATATATATATATATATTATTGTATATATTATATTATAATATATATATATATATATTATTGTATATATTATAATATATATATTAATGTATATATTATATTATAATATATATATTACTGTATATATTATATTATAATATATATATTACTGTATATATTATATTATAATATATATATTATTGTATATATTATATTATAATATATATATTATTGTATATATTATATTATAATATATATATTATTGTATATATTATATTATAATATATATATTATTGTATATATTATATTATAATATATATATTATTGTATATATATCATATTATAATATAATATTTTACTGTATATGTATATGTATTATTGTATATATTAGATTTCTTATAGTTCTTTTAATTTATGGAAAATATTTATTATTATATGTAAACATTTGAATTACATTATATCGACTGTTATCAATTGTATATAAACACAATTAGTAAAGAGTGTAATACATATGTCATAGTTGTACGACGGTATGCTGAAAATAGGGTTAAATAAACAAACTACTTGATAAATACAGCTTGCAGGTTGACATAACCATCGAGTGCCAAAGAGATGGATTGATATAATAAGATGTACGCCTCCTCCCATTCCGCATTTGCCACCCCAGAGGACAAGGTGAAAGATAACATACTATTTAGGATGACCCTGAACATGAACTACATCTTAGGATACACACAGAAACGTTGCCTACAGAACCAGAAGAGACTGAATGAATCGGTAGGTGGGGATGGCAGTAGTAGTGAGAAGGATAGAAATGAGGAAACTACCGCTCTGATCTTGTGCAGTAGTGCCCATCGAAAATGATCACCGTTTCCTTGCAATTTGTGTTATAATCGTATCAGGAGGGTGTAATAGAAGCGTCAATAGAAGTGTCAGGTGATCGGATCAAGGAAAAAAGATTTGTAGATTGATTCTTTATATACATGTAACGTTAATTTGTGTATGAGGAGAAAAGCGGTCATAAGAAGGGCGAATTGGAGATGACTGTGAGTCAAGTTTTAGACAGCCGATAGAGAGCATAGACGTTGAAAGTTGTTGTGAATTATGGTCTAAGTTAAGAAGAGTTGGTATGAATTGCACTGAAGAATTTGTATGCACTGATGAAGCCTCCTCATAAAAATCAGTGATATTTTGCATATCATTAAAGTATTTTTTCTTGAGATGGGTAGAAATAATTATTTGTAAATAAAATTGCTTTTGAAGGACGCACATGGAATATTATTCCCTAAATAATGGTTGGACATGATTTGAAATATACACAGCATTTACCATAAATAATTGAAAAAACTAATAGTGTTCGATTGTAATTATCATCCCACAGTCAATATGGTCAGATCGACGAAAGCCTGGTACACTCAATATACATGCTATGTATATGTTTTAAATAAAACACACACACACACACACACACACACACACACACACACACACATATATATATATTATATATATATATATATGGTTTATTTTTTTTATTTATACAAACATTATTGGTTACATGCAAGCATGTTTCAGCTGTAATTTCGTTTGGAATCCAGCGTCATCATGTCATAACGTTTGTATAAATGAAGAAAATTATACAATAATACAGTTCTACTTGTAATTGAGTACTATTTTACAAACAACCATTCGTTGGAAATTACAGCAATACAATCAGTATCTCTCTCTCTCTTTCCCCCTCTCTCTCTCTCTCTCTATATATATATATATATATATATGTGTGTGTGTGTGTGTGTGTGTGTGTGTGTGTGTGTGTGTGTGTGTGTGTGTGTGTATGTATATATATATGAAATAAAGAATTTGATTATTAAGTCCAGTCTTAAAACGATAAATTGGCACAGGGCTGTAGTTGACCATCAGAATATTTAATCACCGATAAAAACGAACATGGCAATATCAAAGTTGGCAGATAGGGTCTTCTATGAACACACGTTAAATTATAATGGTCGATTATTATGATGAAATTATAATGGTCGATTATTATGATGAAATTATAATGGTCGATTATTATGATGAAATTATAATGGTCGATTATTATGATAAAATTATAATGGTCGATTATTATGATGAAATTATGATGGTCGATTATTATGATGAAATTATAATGGTCGATTATTATGATGAAATTATAATGGTCGATTATTATGATGAAATTATGATGGTCGATTATTATGATGAAATTATAATGGTCGATTATTATGATGAAATTATAATGGTCGATTATTATGATGAAATTATGATGGTCGATTATTATGATGAAATTATAATGGTCGATTATTATGATGAAATTATAATGGTCGATTATTATGATGAAATTATAATGGTCGATTATTATGATGAAATTATGATGGTCGATTATTATGATGAAATTATAATGGTCGATTACTATGATGAAATTATAATGGTCGATTATTATGATGAAATTATAATGGTCGATTATTATGATAAAATTATAATGGTCGATTATTATGATGAAATTATGATGGTCGATTATTATGATGAAATTATAATGGTCGATTATTATGATGAAATTATAATGGTCGATTATTATGATGAAATTATGATGGTCGATTATTATGATGAAATTATGATGGTCGATTATTATGATGAAATTATAATGGTCGATTATTATGATGAAATTATAATGGTCGATTATTATGATGAAATTATAATGGTCGATTATTATGATGAAATTATAATGGTCGATTATTATGATGAAATTATAATGGTCAATTATTATGATAAAATTATAATGGTCGATTATTATGATAAAATTATAATGGTCGATTATTATGATGAAATTATGATGGTCGATTACTATGATGAAATTATAATGGTCGATTATTATGATGAAATTATGATGGTCGATTACTATGATGAAATTATAATGGTCGATTATTATGATGAAATTATGATGGTCGATTATTATGATGAAATTATGATGGTCGATTATTATGATGAAATTATAATGGTCGATTATTATGATGAAATTATAATGGTCGATTATTATGATGAAATTATAATGGTCGATTATTATGATAAAATTATAATGGTCGATTATTATGATGAAATTATAATGGTCGATTATTATGATGAAATTATAATGGTCGATTATTATGATGAAATTATAATGGTCGATTATTATGATGAAATTATAATGGTCGATTATTATGATGAAATTATAATGGTCGATTATTATGATGAAATTATAATGGTCGATTATTATGATAAAATTATAATGGTCGATTATTATGATGAAATTATGATGGTCGATTATTATGATGAAATTATAATGGTCGATTATTATGATGAAATTATAATGGTCGATTATTATGATGAAATTATGATGGTCGATTATTATGATGAAATTATGATGGTCGATTATTATGATGAAATTATAATGGTCGATTATTATGATGAAATTATAATGGTCGATTATTATGATGAAATTATAATGGTCGATTATTATGATGAAATTATAATGGTCGATTATTATGATGAAATTATAATGGTCAATTATTATGATAAAATTATAATGGTCGATTATTATGATAAAATTATAATGGTCGATTATTATGATGAAATTATGATGGTCGATTACTATGATGAAATTATAATGGTCGATTATTATGATGAAATTATGATGGTCGATTACTATGATGAAATTATAATGGTCGATTATTATGATGAAATTATGATGGTCGATTATTATGATGAAATTATGATGGTCGATTATTATGATGAAATTATAATGGTCGATTATTATGATGAAATTATAATGGTCGATTATTATGATGAAATTATAATGGTCGATTATTATGATGAAATTATAATGGTCGATTACTATGATGAAATTATAATGGTCGATTATTATGATGAAATTATAATGGTCGATTATTATGATGAAATTATAATGGTCGATTACTATGATAAAATTATAATGGTCGATTATTATGATGAAATTATGATGGTCGATTATTATGATGAAATTATAATGGTCGATTATTATGATGAAATTATAATGGTCGATTATTATGATGAAATTATAATGGTCGATTATTATGATGAAATTATGATGGTCGATTATTATGATGAAATTATGATGGTCGATTATTATGATGAAATTATAATGGTCGATTACTATGATGAAATTATAATGGTCGATTATTATGATGAAATTATAATGGTCGATTACTATGATGAAATTATAATGGTCGATTATTATGATGAAATTATAATGGTCGATTATTATGATGAAATTATAATGGTCGATTACTATGATAAAATTATAATGGTCGATTATTATGATGAAATTATGATGGTCGATTATTATGATGAAATTATAATGGTCGATTATTATGATGAAATTATAATGGTCGATTATTATGATGAAATTATAATGGTCGATTATTATGATGAAATTATAATGGTCGATTATTATGATGAAATTATAATGGTCGATTATTATGATGAAATTATAATGGTCGATTATTATGATGAAATTATAATGGTCGATTATTATGATGAAATTATAATGGTCGATTACTATGATGAAATTATAATGGTCGATTATTATGATGAAATTATAATGGTCGATTATTATGATGAAATTATAATGGTCGATTACTATGATAAAATTATAATGGTCGATTATTATGATGAAATTATGATGGTCGATTATTATGATGAAATTATAATGGTCGATTATTATGATGAAATTATAATGGTCGATTATTATGATGAAATTATAATGGTCGATTATTATGATGAAATTATGATGGTCGATTATTATGATGAAATTATGATGGTCGATTATTATGATGAAATTATAATGGTCGATTACTATGATGAAATTATAATGGTCGATTATTATGATGAAATTATAATGGTCGATTACTATGATGAAATTATAATGGTCGATTATTATGATGAAATTATAATGGTCGATTATTATGATGAAATTATAATGGTCGATTACTATGATAAAATTATAATGGTCGATTATTATGATGAAATTATGATGGTCGATTATTATGATGAAATTATAATGGTCGATTATTATGATGAAATTATAATGGTCGATTATTATGATGAAATTATGATGGTCGATTACTATGATGAAATTATAATGGTCGATTATTATGATGAAATTATAATGGTCGATTATTATGATGAAATTATAATGGTCGATTACTATGATGAAATTATAATGGTCGATTATTATGATGAAATTATAATGGTCGATTATTATGATGAAATTATGATGGTCGATTATTATGATGAAATTATAATGGTCGATTATTATGATGAAATTATGATGGTCGATTATTATGATGAAATTATAATGGTCGATTATTATGATGAAATTATAATGGTCGATTATTATGATGAAATTATAATGGTCGATTACTATGATGAAATTATAATGGTCGATTATTATGATGAAATTATAATGGTCGATTATTATGATGAAATTATAATGGTCGATTATTATGATGAAATTATGATGGTCGATTATTATGATGAAATTATAATGGTCGATTATTATGATGAAATTATAATGGTCGATTATTATGATGAAATTATAATGGTCGATTACTATGATGAAATTATAATGGTCGATTATTATGATGAAATTATAATGGTCGATTATTATGATGAAATTATGATGGTCGATTATTATGATGAAATTATAATGGTCGATTACTATGATGAAATTATAATGGTCGATTATTATGATGAAATTATAATGGTCGATTACTATGATGAAATTATAATGGTCGATTATTATGATGAAATTATAATGGTCGATTATTATGATGAAATTATAATGGTCGATTACTATGATAAAATTATAATGGTCGATTATTATGATGAAATTATGATGGTCGATTATTATGATGAAATTATAATGGTCGATTATTATGATGAAATTATAATGGTCGATTATTATGATGAAATTATAATGGTCGATTATTATGATGAAATTATAATGGTCGATTATTATGATGAAATTATAATGGTCGATTATTATGATGAAATTATAATGGTCGATTATTATGATGAAATTATAATGGTCGATTATTATGATGAAATTATAATGGTCGATTACTATGATGAAATTATAATGGTCGATTATTATGATGAAATTATAATGGTCGATTATTATGATGAAATTATAATGGTCGATTACTATGATAAAATTATAATGGTCGATTATTATGATGAAATTATGATGGTCGATTATTATGATGAAATTATAATGGTCGATTATTATGATGAAATTATAATGGTCGATTATTATGATGAAATTATAATGGTCGATTATTATGATGAAATTATGATGGTCGATTATTATGATGAAATTATGATGGTCGATTATTATGATGAAATTATAATGGTCGATTACTATGATGAAATTATAATGGTCGATTATTATGATGAAATTATAATGGTCGATTACTATGATGAAATTATAATGGTCGATTATTATGATGAAATTATAATGGTCGATTATTATGATGAAATTATAATGGTCGATTACTATGATAAAATTATAATGGTCGATTATTATGATGAAATTATGATGGTCGATTATTATGATGAAATTATAATGGTCGATTATTATGATGAAATTATAATGGTCGATTATTATGATGAAATTATGATGGTCGATTACTATGATGAAATTATAATGGTCGATTATTATGATGAAATTATAATGGTCGATTATTATGATGAAATTATAATGGTCGATTATTATGATGAAATTATAATGGTCGATTATTATGATGAAATTATAATGGTCGATTATTATGATGAAATTATGATGGTCGATTATTATGATGAAATTATAATAGTCGATTATTATGATGAAATTATAATGGTCGATTATTATGATGAAATTATAATGGTCGATTATTATGATGAAATTATGATGGTCGATTACTATGATGAAATTATAATGGTCGATTATTATGATGAAATTATAATGGTCGATTATTATGATGAAATTATAATGGTCGATTATTATGATGAAATTATAATGGTCGATTAATATGATGAAATTATAATGGTCGATTATTATGATGAAATCATAATGGTCGATTATTATGATGAAATTATGATGGTCGATTATTATGATGAAATTATAATTGCTGAATATTGCGATTGGTAAAAGTATATTGTTAGAGAGAAATATTTTAAAGATGTGAAAGTTTGTTAAGCAGAAATATTTCCAGGAATGTTAATTTGGCAGATGGAATTTAAGTGAACCACAATATAAGCAAATATATGTCACAAAAACCCAGCATAAATCTTTAGGCTACGTGTAGTGAAGGCATAATAAAAATGTCGATTTTGAGATACAGAGTTATGGTTACGTGGAAAATCAGCTTCGATACGCAACGTGTTAGAGACGGATGGAGTTTTTATGAGAAGACGTCCACGAAAGTCATAAGGGGGCGACTTAGAAAAATATAATCTTATGCAAAGCGTGCCAATTCTGAAAAAGAACCTAGTAAAGAATAAATTTTCGTCAGAGCGTTTTCACTTTCACAGACGCATGGAAGGAAAATTTGAGGTATGTTTTTTTTTTCTCGTGTTCTAACCGACGACGATACTTATAAACTTTTAATTTATATATACACACACACACACACACCAACTTCCAATAAAGAATACATTAGACAAATCACATATCAGAACGTTAGCACATATATATATACAAGACAAACATATACACGCTCGTTGTACAGTATGCTGTTTATATACAACCCCAGTATACAATATATAAGCGTTTGATGCTGTTTAAAAAAACATTTATATTATATATCCCCGGTCCAAAATGCTCTGCAAGATGTCTGGAATTACACTACCTGACCATGTTTGCAATGAGTATATCCAGTGGCGCAACAGCATTGAACCGAGTAAAAGGAATGGCGTCCAGAACGATTTCGACATGTGCTTAGGATCAACAACGACACTGTTGCAAAAGTTGTCTTTGCATTAGAAGTCCCTGGAAAGCGACAAAGAGGAAGATGGACAATGAGATGGGTAGTCACCCTGTACAAAGACTTCTGTTAAACCGATCTTCACCCAGACCAAGCCTGTGCTCGTGTCGAGTGGAGACAAAAATCCATTATCTGCAGCTCTGGTTTAGCACATAAAAAGAATAAGAAGGCTACCAATATGTAAAATCGCAGGAAAGGAAAAAAGGTATATTTGGAATCAACAAATAATTTTGTCCATTAAATTCTCACAAAATATTTTAAATCAGCAAAAATAGTTAAATCTAATCATGAAAAAAAATTCCTGCTAATCCACCTATAAAAATATGGAAGATTGAAAAGGCTAAAATGGACAAATAAATAAAACAAGATGAAAAATATAAAATCGTGAATAAATAACAAATGCATAATATGTATTGAAAACAAAAGAAAATTTACAAACAAGTAAAAGAAAATTAAATAAGTGGAAAAATGGCGGCCCTAAATAAACTACTGGGATATAAAGTAATGTAATGCAAGAAACAGTACCGTGTTAATCTATGCATACAAAGCATAGATATGTAAACATATTTATGCAAAGATGAGTCGTGATAGGAGTACAAGTAAAAAATGTCATAGAAGATATCTATAATATAAATCTTCCCTGTCTGTTTAAATGTATGCATGTATGTTTGTATGTCTGTCTAAAACTTTCAACAGTGAAAACGGATTTTTATGTGATTGGTATCATTTTGAAGCTGGTCGTCTCGGACGACAAATATCAAAAAATCGGCACAAAACATTAATTCCTTTACCCTCAACTGGGCAGTTTTCTACAAGGAGAGGTCGATTTTTTGTGAGCCATTTTTACAAATCATCGTATCGGTTCGATTAATTTGCCTAATTTTAACGTTACGAACTTCCGGTCGCATCATAGAGTAGGGGTAAAACGTCAGATTTTCTTTCACTTTCTTTTCTACCTTCGCATCGTGAGTTCAAACCTGCTTGCCTACTACCACTTTTTTTTTTTTGCTCAAAACACACATCTCCAAACACCCAGGCAACGCCGGGCACTCAGGTTTGTTAGGTTTATAAATCTCAACATTCCTACATAGTTAAAGGCGATCGTTAGAGGTTTCGTAATGTAAAAAAGAAAAAAAATGCTTTTATCTAATACATAAAGTTATTTTGTGGATTTCTTTTCGTCAGATCTAAATAACATCGCATATTCAAATCGATCTTTAATTCTGCCTCGTCAGTGAATTACATAATTTTACAATCCGCGTTATTCACATAATTAAAAAGAAATTCCAATCAATTTCATTGATTGCATATTCTACCCGGACCATTATTACTTTTAACAGCATCCACTGCGCAATATTCACTGTTTTGTTACAACTGAAAATGCAAATGGCGACGCCTGTCATTGTGCTTCCTTCGAAGGCTCTACTCTGATAAAGAGAAATAACTAAAAACAGTTTATTTGTACATTTCAGCACAACCCGAACTTTTAAATAATTTTCACTTGTCAAAAGCTAGGAACTAAATATCTTTTCCGACGATGAAGAACATGTGTGGCAAGGTGCAGTTTCTTACTTTTACACTTAATAAAACACACACGTAATTGCAAACCGAGCACATTATATTGCTTATGAACATATATTCCTTAACTGATTTTATTACTATTATCATTATATAATTATTTAAATTACTACGTGTCCATGACTCTCCCTTCATTTAGCCCGGTCTCAACGAAGCTGATGTTATGTAGAGTCTTTTCCCCTTACGTTTACCTCAAAGCTAAAGTATATACATTTTTTTTTTTCACTGGTTTCTTTTTAACAGAAAACAATATGTCATAGTTTTATTTCTTAGATGATAATACCAATTATGTACTTTTCGATCGGCTAAGTAAGCGGTTCATCTGCAAATGAATTGCTGATTAAATTATATCTATTATATAGCTAGAGTTATATCTCACTTTATTTTGCCAGGTAATACAGAGTGATCTCCCCTTTCATTTAAGCAATTCTGTAGAGTCTGAACTTATAATTTTCAGTAGTTTATTTAACAAAAAAGTTATTACATTTTCCAAATATCAAAACGGCATATTTTACAACAATGTTTTAAGTTTTGTTCAAAACAAAGCTGCAACAGAGGTCCTATTAGCATTTACTGTTTAAACAATTTTCGTTTGCGCACTATATTAAATGTATAATGGGTATAATCTATGTGCTTTAAGATAAATAGGATTGTGGACAATAATTATGGGTCTGTATTTTTCCTCAGCATACCTAAAATCATACAGAACTTCCATGAACAAAGTTTCTTTCCAAAAACTTTCCACATGTGGAAAACGTTATTATAGAAACGTTTCCCTACAGATGACAACATGGTCATTTTCATGTCCAATGTCAGCAAAATTTCCAACCTGTGGAATATGTGACTGCTAGTTTTCTTACAGACTACAATATCAAATCCAATGTCACAAAAATAGAGCTGTCCTGTGAATTAATCATGGTTCTTAATTTTTCCATAGCACTGATCCACTATTCAACCGAAAATCTCACTAACACTTATCCTCAAGTAGCTTTTAGCCTTGATAAGTGATGAACTATTAGTATATTAAAAAAAATCCTGCCCAATACAAGGTGGAACGGTAAAATTGGCACCCTAAAGAAAACAACACTACAGCTTTATTTTAAAACTTTTATTGAAAAAATCAATTCAGGTAACTTGATTATCTAGTAGAGCTGATATCTATTTAATGTAGTCGCCTTCAACCTCAATCACCGCCTCAATATGGATCGAGAACTGGGAACATGCCTTTTCCACTAGCACTGGCTCTTTGCCACATGTGACATAAAAAGAACTTACTTTCTTGTAAAAGTGATCATATGATAATATTGTGAATCCTCGAATGTCGTGTTAGGCCACTTTTAGATTTGCAGATTAGACCACAAATATGACAACTTGGCGTTGTCAAATGTGTTCTGTAAAAGCCTCTTCATAAGACTGGCGTTCCTGTTTTTGATTGTATAATTTCAGATGATTTACAAAACCAACTTTTGACTAAAGGTATCTGCCACATACAGTGCACTTCAGTTCCTGTTGTAATTTCTCTGATATTTTATTTTCGTCCTGCTTTCTTAAAACACGTTTTAAGGCAGCAAGATCTACATCTTTTTCTTGGTTTATGTTATGGTCTTTTACCCATATCTATCTTGCCATGAAACAGTTTTTTTTAGGAATTCTTTTGTCCTCTATCCTAACCAAGTGTCCAGCGCATCTGATTTTGAATGATTTCATTTCTATAGTAGTACTATATGATCACTCAAGAACTAAAGTGTCAGGCATTAGAGCTCTCTAGTCAATATTAAGTATTATACAAGGTGGAAGGATAAACCCTAAAGAAAACAACATTACAACTTTATTTTAAAACTCAATTCAGGTAACTTGGTTATGTAGTAGAGCTGACATCTATTTAATGAAGCTGCCTTCAACCTCAATCACCGCCTCAATACGACTGTGGAGCTGGGACCATGCCTTTTCCTCAAACACCGATGGGAGCTCGGCAAATACTCAGCGGATGGTGGCAATCAGGCTAACTTTGGTGTTTTGGGAGGTCATGTTGGTGATGTTCTCGACCTATGACAAAATGAAGTACTTCAGCGGGTTTAGGTCAGCAGAGGAGGGACCAGTGAGAGAAGGATACAAAGTCGTAGCATTCCTTCTGAAGCCAAGCCTGGCTCTCTTTGGACTTGTGGGGCTGTGCTAAATCCTGCTGTCAAACCCAGCATCTGCCAGCAGCTACCTACTTGCACCAGAGGATCACTGCACTCCATGTACACTTTGGTGTTGACTTTCAAGCCGATTTTGAAGATGTGAGGTGGCATGATGTGACTCTCACTTGAAGCTACACCATAAACCCTAATCGTGGCCGGAAACTTCATTGAGCTAGGCCCTAAAGTGTTGAATTGTCTGGAATTGCATTTTGAGGGTGCTGGCAATGGTCCTGTTTCATAACCTGGATTGGTAAAGAGCATTAGTTGTACAGCGGCACATCTCCATTCTCACTCTGTGAACATTGCATTATGTCATGTTCAGACATGATAGAAGGCTCCTATCGCTCTTGGGATTTGTGCACAACTAGCCAACTAGTAGATGGCTGCAAAAAAAAAAAAAAAAAAAGAAAACCGGTTTTAATCAAACCGAAATGGAATCATGACATTTTGCAGGGCGAAAATTTTATTATTCCACCCTATATATATAAGAATTAGTTGGGGATAGAAAGGACACTTTATGCCAAGGCATTTCCAAGCTGATGAGAAGCATTAGGCTTCGAAATGCCTTGGCATAAAGAGTCCCTTCTATCCCCCAACTAATTGTTTGTATTCCCTTATTGAATAAATGAACCAATCTATATTTACCAATATATAGCTTTTGTGAATTCATTTACCATTCCTATTGTTCTCCTATATAAGCTCCAATGATACTTGTTGAGCTTTATATTGTCCAGATAAGTCTCCTGTTTTAGAATTGAGATCACTCTTTTCTACGTATATATATATATATATATATATATATATATATAAACAGCAAATGCAACATTTTATTTTACTTTTTATTATATTTTGAAAGTTCTCACTTTTTCCCAGGTAAGGCCAGGACTGATCCTGCTAATTCCATTAAAGATTTCAATTGGGTTTCTTGACTGGTTTCCAAATTGAAGAATAAAGACATTTATGCACCATTTGATTAGAAGAAAAAGAATTTCAAAAATAAATCTTTAAATACAACATTTGATATTTTGGCACAAGTTTTGGATTTCGTGCAAAATTAATTTGCTGAACAAAACAGGAAGTAAACACTCTGCTATGAACAGACTGTTTTCCTTGGTTGGATATTTTGCATTCAGTAAATCTAATTTGATTTTAATCTGTTAAAAGAAAATATAAAACTTGATAACAGAGATGCAATGATTACGTTAGCAGCAGGTGTGCCTGGCGTTCTTTTGATATTGAAAGAGAAAGAAAACACAAACAAGAAAATCTGTTCCAGACATGCAGTTAGAAATGTGCGAAGAATTGAATTGGAAATCATTTTGATCTTGAT
>NC_136494.1:95000890-95020890 GCF_053919585.1 Euprymna scolopes
CTCCAAAGATGCAAAACTAATCTAAAAGCAAATAGTTTACATAAACCAGGAATATGTCTTTTACATTATTCTACGACTGGCCGGAACATGATTCCTTTAGAAAACGCCAAAGTCTTTAGTTAGTTTTGATATTGCATTTCTATTCTAATTTTTCAGAAACATAATACAACAATGAATATGTATTCTTCAGATGTTCTTTCTATCTGCATGTTTGACACTTAAAATGTAATTTATAAGTTATGCATGACAGACCATGGGAAAAGTTATGTTAAACTGTTCACGATAGACTAATGAAATAACATGCCAAACTTATGCTTGATAGATGAACGAAGACTCTATTTAAAATTTATCACTAGCAGTAGTACTACCTTAATGGTTAGACATCTATTCCGCTATTTTCTAGTCAGTCTGAGAAATTGTCTTCAGATAAATGGGCTGTCGCATAAACTCCTTCCAGTCAACCTTCCATAACAGACCAACAAAAAATTTTTGTAAACGTACGCATGATAAAACACTGAAAACGCTCCTTCAAACTGTGCATGACAGACTAGAAAAAAACTCTTTTTTTTTTTTTTTTTTTTTTTTTTACACAGTGATCACCACTTATCAAGGCCCGGAAGCCACTCAGGGATAAGGGTTATTGCAAGTACATTACGTTAGTGTGGAGATTTGCTGAAGTGTTTACTTAAGGGGGCGGTTCATTAGGAATTTGTTAACATTGGACTTGAAGACATCCAAGTTGTAGTCCGGAGGGAAGCAGGCAGACGGAACAGAGTTCCACAGGCGTGCAGTTCTAAGAAAGAAGCTTTGTTCATGGAATCCACGTTTTGATTTAGGCACAGATATAGAGTGGGGGAAATTTTTCACAATGGATTCAGCTAGTTAAAACTTATGCGTAATAGACTAACGAGAATTCTATTTTAAACTTATGCACGACAGACCAACGAAAATTGCTATTTGTAATTCATGCCTGAAAGATCAATGAAAATATTATTTCAAACTTAAGCATGGCAAACCAACGAAAATACTATTTCAAACTATGCATGAAATACCGACGAAAATGCTATGTCATCCTATGTATCACGGACCAATGAAACTGCGATGTCAAATCACATGCAAGAGAGAGCAACAAAAACTATTTCAAACTGAAACCAACTTTGTTGGTCTTATTCATGATAGACAACAAAAATGATATTTACAACTAGTTAACCAAAAGAGAAAAAGCCTTTGCAATTTGAATATTGTCAGAACTCTTTATAAAATATATCAATATTGCAATTTTTGTTCAGATCACTTGTTTTGAAAATTAATAAAAACAAACAAAAAATAGAAATAAAAAGTAAAAAATGTTTTAACAAATGTAGGTAAGCGTTAAGATTGACGACATAAACAGAATTCAATGTAAAAGTTTATATAGGCGATAAAAATGGTTTATGTTTTTTTTTAAGATTATTATATGAGAAACCTGTTCACGTAAAAATATTTTTAGGATTGCACATGTAATGGAGAAAAACACGTTTGAAATGTGTATATATGCTAGAATAATCAAAATTTTAATATAAAAAGAAACTGGCGTCATATTGTTATGTTGCTATTTGTATCGTTCAAGATAAAAAAAAAAAAACGTATTGAAACATTTTTTTCCATATTACTATGTAATAAAGTGATTTTTAACTCTTAATGCCATTATATATATATATATATAATTAATGCATGAATAACAAAGGTCTATATCTCAATATATTGGAATACAGACTTTTGGTATTCATTCATTATATGCTCTGTAATTACGCTTCTTAAATAAGGATTATTATATATATATAAAGGAAATATAAGTGAATAAAAAATATTTCCACAGAAATATATATTCAGAAAGTGTGAGAGAATATCTAACTGATGAGCCCAAATGAAGGCGAAACTCGAGTCTTGGACTTCCGGTTTGTTGGCTATCTTGGCTCTTGTAGGCTGCGGCGTTGGTTCGGTTGTGGAAATAAAGATGTATATATATATATATATATATATATATATATATATATATATATATATATATACACACACACATTATATATATATACACACACACATACACATATATATATACACACACACACACACACACACACACATATATATATATATATTTAATCGCCTATATATTTATTTTATTCGATTTTGCAAGAAACTGTTTGTGTCGTCAATCTGAATGTTTATTCAAACATAATAATGCTTCACTTTACATCGATTTATTGACATTTTTTTTACTTTCTAATTGGAAGACACAAAAGACTGCCTACCTTTGTCTGACAACATAAAAATGGACCAAAGTCTTATCAGTGTATTATAGTAAAAGAAGTATTCCAGAAAATATGCCATGTCAATGTTGATAACTCAAAATATCTATTTATCTAATAAGGTTAAAATTTTGCATGGTGGTCACTGTTAGCAAAAAAGATGAGCTCAATACATCCAAACTGGAAAAATCAAAAGTTTAAAATTATGTCAAAATTTCGATCATAATGAAACATAATGCTGCTAGGTCACCTTTGATTGTTGTCGACGAGGTCTTCAACTGCCAACCATTATAATTTTGTCAACCAGGTAAATAAGTACCTCGTAGATGAGCCCTCCTTTTAGATGTTGAGCCAAACTATCTTAGCATGAGGGAAGAATGGACAGCAAGGGATGGAGAATCAGTTGTTGATGGAGAGCTTGCGTTGGTACTCTATCCACTTAGAGGTAGTGCAGAATGCAAAAAAAAACAGTTATTGTCAAACACTTCAAGCTTATGAAGATCAAAGACTCTCATTGGATACGTTTTGAAACCATAGAGAAAAATCGTTCACACCATAGCCTGATAGGTACGCCCCTTGGTAGCCGCTGAGATCTACCATTGACACCACAGTGATTACTTAAGCCAGATAAAGATGGACTTTGTAGCTTGTATATGGCATTCGACTTCAGATGCACTTTGTCCAGATGATATGATGGTTGAACTAAAAAAGACAGATGATTGCACATCTTCCAAGTTAAACCAATTTAATTTGATTAGCTGCCAGATATCTAGATCGATAAGTAATATCATGACCTAAGCCTTTGCGGCGTTGATGCTCATTGGCATAACATAAGTAGCTGCTTGCACTCAGATGAGCACACATTCTACTTCGTCGCCAAGCATATATATATATATATATATATATATATATATATATATATATATATATATATATACAGGGTGACCCAAAAAAAACAGGACATTCAATTGTTTCTCTGAGCATTTTACAGTCAACGGAGAAAAAAGGTCAAAGAACCTAGTATTTTGACGTGATGTTTTGAATAATAATAAACTAGTTATTACCAAAGTTTCATTTCATTCGGACAAAACACTAAGAAACAGGGCCATATTATAGTTGGGGCCCGTTTTTGGGTCACTCTGTATATATTTACATATATATATATATATATATATATAGAGAGAGAGAGAGAGACAGACAGACAGACAGACAGACAGACAGAGTAATAATAAAGTTGTCTTACAAATAAATTTATCATAATTTATAATAATACACATAATGGAGGCAAGTAGCTGACTCAAATTAAGTTTGCTGCAGATGTCAAGATATTGCCTGTCAATTGATGATCGAACTAAGGCTTATGTTGATGTAAATGGCGCCACCTGTTATGTTAAAATCACCTTCTGCTATTTGTTGAATGCTGGGAGTGGTTTCAAGCACACTATAATTTCTCACTTTGATGTTACTTGAAGAACGTTTAAAAAGCTGCCGCCAATCCTCACATCGAAGCATGTCTCTTTTAAGATTTGAGACAAAGTCTTTTCAATCTGTGTTCGTTCTGCAATTTTGCATACCAGTGAGACATGGACCCCAAGCACCTCTGATCTATAACAGCTTTGGCCTAATGATTATGCCATGATGAGGTTTATGTGCAGCTGCAAACTGAAAGGAAGGATTCAATCAATCATGCATTATCAGAAACTGGGTATTGGTGGGATTACAAATGCCTTTCATGCTTGGTATGCAAGGTAATTTTGTAACAACGCTGTAATATATTTGGGTATTTCAGACATGAGAAAGCATAAAAAAAAACTAAGAAAGATCTGGCACAAGTGCATAAAAGTCGATATAACTGCATCGGACCACATGAAGGGCAAGTGTAAGGTCACGTATATCAAGTCAGTCGCCAAGGTCACTGAAAAGATTGTGAGATCCTTCTACCACTCCAGAAGATATCTCACTACTGATACAAATCTCTATCTATATGAAAGCCAAGTACGTCCAAGGATGGAATACTGCTGCCATATCTGGGCAGGAGTTGCTAAAAACAGCCTATCCTTGACAGAGTACAAAATAGACTTTGTGGCTTAGTGGGGGATGCCCTTTTCTCTTCTCTTTAACCTCTCTCCCACAGAAGAGACGTTGCAAGCCTATCTTTGTTTTATCGTTATTTCTATGGCAGGTGCTCGTCTGAACTCCAATCTCTGGTCCCCCCTCGCCAATCTTTTACGAAAAACACCCGTCTAGCTGAATCCACTGTCAAAAACTTTCCCCACACTTTATCTATGCCTAAATCAAAACGTAGATTCCATGAACAAAGCTTCTTTCTTAGAACTGCACGTCTGTGGAACTCTGTTCCGTCTGCCTGCTTCCCACCTGACTACAACCTGGATGTCTTCAAGTCCAACATAAACAAATTCCTGATGAACCGTCCCCTTAAGTAGACACTTTATTAAATCTCCACACTAATGTACTGTACTTACAATAACCCTTATCCCTGAGTGGCTTCCGTGCCTTAATAAGTGGTGACCACCTTGTAAAAAAAAAAAAAATTTTTTTTAAAAAGTCCACCCCAGAGTTTGGAACACTCACATCACCTTAAATCCTATAACCGGATGAAGAAGAGGAATATTGCTATATCTGAGCAACCGTTTTTGAGAAGTTGATTTTAATGTGATAAAATATATTATATACATAAACACTATTATATACTATATATTATATACTATATACAAAGGCCATTGATTTCTCAATATTTCCATTTCGGGTATGGCACCTGCAGACAATTCTTGAACAAGGTCATTCCACAGGGTATTTTGAAGTAATTATGCTACAATATTAAGTATGTGACTTCAACACCAGCAACTTGTATCAATGTGTTGAATTGTCAAAACCAGAAAACAACATTAGATTGAGCTTTAAACCGGGTGTGGAGATAAGGTCATAGAGTGCATGAATAAATAAAATCAAATAACAGTATAGAGATTCAGGCATGCCAGAAGGAAAAGAAAATTGGAGCTTTCTCCTTTTTCCTGGCTGCAAAGCAGAAAGGATGTGTCTGTCTTTCTCTGTCTATCTCTCCTTAGCTCGGTCACAAACCAACAAAGATAAACTATAAAAGATTCAAAAAATAAATTAATTGACTTTACTGATTCTTCCATTCTTTAAGAAGAAGAGCGACTATTTACACAAGATTATCCTTTTGTCAATTCCAGTGAAGACGTTCAAATGAAAAGTCTTGCTATAGTGCCAAAAGTGTCTGTTTCATCAAAACAGTAGAGTGAAATCTTTTGTTAACATCATTTTGGGTAAAGAAAAGACAATTCTCACCTTATCCATTCTACAAATGAATAAATATATTATACTCATCTTATCAGGGGTTCTAACAATCAGTTATAGTAGCTCTATATATTTATTGAGCACTTAAAAAATATTTTTAGTCCAAAATATTTGAACCTATATATATATATATATATATATATATATATGGAAATTGTTCCAGACAAAGCATGAAGCCGCTTGCAGTACAGAGTCAAAAAATAAAATAATTCCCCTTCAAAGTCAAAAACTAGTGGTAGGTGGATAGATTCCAACAACAACAAAAAAATAGCAATTCATCTTCCTGTATCAGAATCATCGCTTATGAAGTGGTAAGACTAATGTGTGTGCGGGTGTGTTCTAATGGCCTTTTTGTGATCGTCTCTTTAAGGCTCGTTCGAATGTATCTTTCCCATTCATTTATAGTCAAGTCTTATATACAGATTTTATACATTTACACAGTTGGGTGTGTATACATGTGATCGAGCTCCTTTTAAGAACCTTTCAGCTGTGCATGTACCTTAGTAGTTCTTAACTGTGCGTATGTGTGTATGTGTACATATATACGTATTAAGAGTTTGTCATACTGTTTTTGTTATTTTGTCTTTTCTGGGAGGCAGTTCTTCCTGTCACTAGTCGATCAGCTGTAAAGAGCATCTAAAACGAAAGCACGACGCCAATTTTCTGGCAAGGATCTCTATATTTCATCTACGAGTGAACTGGGAGATCCCCGCATTGTTGACTCGAGCTTTCTTGTATTTTTTCCGTTGATGCATCTTTTCTCTGACTCTTCTGGTCTCGAAACTAACTCAAGCATGACTGTCTACCAACTTCTACTCCAATTGACTCTCTACTCTCTCTAACTCTACTAAAAATACCCATGTGCATTTCTATTTATATGGGTGCTTGTGTGGTGGGTGGTAATCCACATTAAGCGGTTTGCACCTAAACAGCACCGTCTGACTTTCTAGCATGCAAGTGCATGGTCTGTCAATGAAGTCACTGAGTCATTGGTAACCCCTTGACTTTTCTGCACCTCTCTGACACAAGTAAGCTGGGTTCAAACCAGTACTATGTTAACCGTGTTACTGGCACACAACAAAAGTAAAAACTGGAATCTGTGTTAAATAGAGAAGAAGTCAACCACCATAGCAAAAATAAACACCTTAGTGACATGCAATATGGTTTCCGTTCTACTAGATCTACAGCAGATGTGCTAACAGTTATATCTCATAGGATTAGTGAATTTCTAGATGAAGGCTTCCTTTCTAGGATAATTACTCTTGGCATATCAAAGGCCTTTGATAAGGTATGACATAAAGGTCTACTCCACAAGATCTCCACCTATAGTACAGCTGAAAATATTTTCTCAATTATTAAATCATTTACCTCTGATATGTTCATAAGAGTAGTTGATAGGCAGAAATCAGAAGCTCACAGTATTAATGTTGGCATCCCTCAGGGTTCCATCCTGAGCCCAACTCTCTTCCTGATCTACATTAATAATCTCCCAAATCACATCCTTACATCAGTTGTAGACATTTATGCTGATGACACTACCATCTATGGCAGCACTTCAAAGGCCGTAAATGACCTGAGTTTTTCTCCTCTGATCTTGAGCATGTGGTGTAATGGGGAAAGAGGTGGCTGGTCAATTTTAATGCATCTAAAACCATACTTCTATCTTTTCATCATCAATGCTCTGATTCCGATCTGGCATCAATTAAAATGAATGGCTTTCATCTTGGGGAGGCTCTATGTTTTGACAAGCTTCTGGTCTTGACCTTTACTCCTGATCTGAAATGGAACATGTACATAAAATCCATTGCTAAAGACGCTGGAAAAATGGTGGGATCATTCTATCACTCCAGTAGATATCTCACTGCTGATGCAATTCTCTACCTGTATAAGAGCAAAGTACGTCCAATGATGGAGTACTGTTGCCACGTCTGGGCAGTATCTGGTAGACACAGCTTATCTCACTTTGACATAGTTAAAAATAGACTTTGTAGCCTAGTGGGGGATGCCCTTTTTCTCTTCCCTGCAACCTCTTTCCCACAGAAGAGACGTTGCAAGCTTGTTTCTGTTGTATCAGTATTTTCATGGCAATGCTCGTCTGAGCTTCAATCTATGTTTCCCCCCTCACCAAACTTTCACAAAAAACACTCGTACTGCTGGAACCACTATCAATAATTTCCCCAACTCTATATCTGTACTTAAACCTAAACAGATTCCATGAACAAAGCCTCTTTCTTAGAACTGCATGCCAGTGGAACTCTCTTCTGTTTCCCTGCTTTCCAGGTGGCTACAATATGGTCATCTTCAAGTCCAACATTAACAAGTACTTGATGAGCCGTTCCCTTAAGTAATCAAATTTAACAAATTTCCAATACTAATGATTACTGCGATATTGTCCCATTGACTACCATATACTCATTAACCCTTATCCTCGAGTGGCACCCAGGCCTTGATAGGTGGTGACTTCTTTGTAAAAAAATAAATAAGGGAAGCAAGAGGTACGAGGCTGTTAAAGATCCACTTTCTACTTTTCTATTTCATATTTTCAATTTTCTTTTACTTTTATCCCCCCCCCCCAAATCTCATCCAGTCAGTATCATAGGTTCTGCAATGTTTATCCTGGTCGATTTGGAAGGCCGTAAAAATAATATCAAAGCAGCAATTCTATATGAAAGAAAGCCTTAAAAATAATAAAAAAAGAAATGATTTCATGAAACAAAGAATTTAGAGTGACCATATATATTTATCTGCCTTTTAACGATGGTACACTTGTAGTCTCTTGACAAAAATTTAACTGACCTATCTGACTATGAGAAAAAATTCCATTCCTCCTCTGTTTCCTTGGCCGTATCACCATGCAGAAATCTAAATGTAAACAAATACCTTTCTGCCAACCTTTCCATCTATGTGAACCCCTTTATAAATCTAGCGCCTATCACAGTAACGCCTTATATTTCAGTAGCGATATGCCTTGTTTGGGGTGAAAAAGAAAAAACAAAAACAAAATAAACCCACACAAGCAGGCTTCATTTCATTTGCAAACGACATTTGGATGCTAAAATGTCTTTTGATAGTGGCTTTTGGTTTTCGCTACCGACACTAACAGGACAAGGCGACCTGGTGACGATGGCACGAATCGTCTTTTAACGAGGAAAAAGCCAGTCGTGTCCTTCGCTAATCTGGTTAATTAACATTGGTCTCAAGACGACGATGTGGACATTTAAATAAGGATGTGTTTCGTGGTTATACTGCATAATCTTAGTACTAAATACAGGAACGGTAATTTCAGTTTTTAACCATGATTTTATTTTTTAACTAACTGAACCTACCCGGCGTTGCCCGGGATGCAGTGAAGTCATTTTAGTCTTTAAATTAATTCATTTATTTATCTGTAAAACCTTGATTATGACCATATTAATTAATTGGCTAATCACTCCTGACCTGAAATGGAACACATACCTTAAATTTGCTGTAAAAATGATTGGATTATTCTATAGCTCCAATAGGTATCTCACTGCCGATGCACTCGCTATCTGTATAAGAGCTAAGTACATAATAAAATGGAGTACTATTGCCACATTTGGGCAGGAGCTCTTTCGTGCATCCTATCCTGCCTTAATAGCATTCAAAACTCGGTTTGAAACCGAGTAGGTGATGCTCTTTTTTCTCCCCTGCAGCCTCTTTCTCACAGAAGAAAGTTGCGAGCCTGTCTCTGCTCTATCGTTATTTTTATGGTAAGTGCTCGTCTGAAATTCAAATTCAGTTCAAAATTCCTTAGTCAATCTAATTCAAAACCTGGTGCAGCATTCACCCTGGACGAGTTGAGCTTTCTGTGAAAGAGAATTCTTATAGATAAATCTCACAGGCAGTCCCTACTCATATGTACATCCCAGTCAGAAAGACATGACATTATTCACATTATTTGGGTTCATTGAACTACTGTTCTCATCTTGAGTGTCATTTTCACATGCCTCCTTTGCCAAACTTTCACAAAAAAAACAAAAAACACTCGATCAGCTCTATCAACAGCTTCCTCCACTCTTTATTTGTACTTAAATTTAAACACAGATTCCATGAACATAGCTTCTTTCCTAGACCTACCTGTCTGTGAACAGTTCCATTCGCAGGCTTCCTAATCGATTACAGTAGTCTTCAAGTCTAATCTAAATAAATTCTTGTTGAACTCTCCCCTTAAATAATTAAATGGTACCCAACTTACACCATAAACGATTACTACACTACCACATTACATCCATTAACCCTAATCCCCGAGTGGCCTTCGAGCCTTGATAAGTGTTGACTCCCTTGTAAAAAAACAAAAAAATTGCACTTGGTAATTAAAGATTTGAAATAAGAACCATTAATTTAAAGATGTATCCATTCAATCTGTGCATTTACCAATGGAAATGTTTTATTCAAACTTCAGTGTGACAGACCAACAAAAATCGCATTTTTGGAATAACTTCAAAATTCGTTAGTCAATCTAATTCAAACCCTGGTGCAACATTCACCCTGGACGAGTTGAGCTTTCTGTGAAAGACAATTCTTATAGAGAATATAAATTTCACAGGCAGTCCCCACTCATATGTACATCCCAGTCAGAAAGACATGACATTATTCATATTAGTTGGATTCATTAAACTACTGTTCTCATCTTGAGTGTCATTTTAACAATGTTTTGGTCAATGTAACCTTGACCTTCTTCAGATGTATCTTGTTGAACTCGGGAATTTAGAAGGTTGAATTTTCGATACGCAGTGTGGGCGACCGAAAAATACAATTGCGAATTATTTAGGACCTCTATTCAGGCACGGCTGACGGAACAAGAACATGTTACTCACGTGAAGTAAATAAAGGGTTTCATTCGAAATTCCGTCCAAATTCCCGAGTTTTACAAGATAATAGAAGGTTGATGAGAAAGTCCTTGGGGAGTTTTTAATTAGGATTTCAAATAATGTATTTTCAAATAAAGTTTCATTATAATACCTTTACTTTATATATAATTTTAAAGCGCGTCTTTCGCTTTATTAAATCGTTTAAATTACAATCGTTTTAAAACAATTATGTCTTCTTTTCAGAATGTTGAATACAAGATGGAAAAGAGCAAATTCACACAATTTTCTTATTTCAATTCAAGTTAGGCTGAAAAGTTGTTGAAACAGCTCACGATATCAACAAAGCATTTCGCACAGGAACCACTATTGAATGCACAGCACAATGATGGTTTAAAAAATTTTGTGGTAGCAATGAGAGCCTTGAAGATGATAGTCATAGTGGTCGGCCATCGGATAGTGACAACGATCAGTTAAGAGCCTTAGTCGAAGCCAATGCATGCACAACTGTTCGAGAACTTACTTCTGAATTAGACATGATGTATATGACGATTTTCAACCACTTGAGAAAGATTGGACAGACAAAATAAACTTGATAAATGGGTGCCTCACAAATTGAACAACGACTAAAAGAAACACCTTTATGAAGTGTCATCTTCCCCTCTTTTATGCAACAAGAACGACCCGTTTCTAGACCGGGTTGTGATTTGCAATGAAAAGTGACTTCTTTATGACAACCAGCGATGCTCAGCTTGGTGGTTAGATGTTGACGAAGCTCCACAACATTTGCACCCAAAGAATGTCATACTGACTGTTTGGTGGTCTGCGACCGGTCTCATCTATTAGTTTTTTGAATGCAAGCGAAACCATTATGGCGGAAAAGTAACGTCAACAAATGGATGAAATGCATCAGAAACTTCGACAACAACACCCAGCATTAGCTACTAGAAAAGGATCAATTTTCATCCTCGACACTGCCTAACCATACGTTGCTAAACCGACCCTGCAGAAGTTGAATGAATTGAGCTACGAAACTCTCCCTCGTCCATCATACTCTTCAAAACTCTCACCTACCGACTACTACTTTTCAAGCATTTTGACAACCTCTTGCGTGAGAAATGCTTCAAAACCCTAAGCGATATCAAAAACGCCTTCAGAACACAAGATGTTTACATTACTGGCATAAATACACTTGTTTTGCATTGGCAAACGTGTGTTGATTGTGATGGTGCTTATTTTGATCAATAATTTTCGTTTGAGCCGAGATATGTTCATCTGAATTGAAACGTTAGAAACCACAAGACATTTTTTGTTAACATAATACACCTGAAGAAGATCGGAGGTTAAATTTATCGAAATGTGAAAATTGCACTCAAGATGAGAACAGTAGTCAGATGAATAAAATAATACGATGAACTAATCCTCGCCCCCAAAATACAAAAACGTAATGAGAACATTCGTTTCAGCTGTTTTGTTTTTTTTTTGCATGGAGGTGTCGTTGTTGTCTTTGCTATTCCCAAGTGGTCACTCATCTGATACTGACTAGGTTGAACATCGTTTCATTTCGATGATCCAATAAGAAGCACGTGATTATGCCGTATGCATAGAAGTAAGACAGTTATTCGGTGATACTTCAATAAAACTTGCCCATGATTTTTAAAATGAATATTAAAATTTAGATTGAATATTTCTACATTGAAAAGCACCGTAGAATTGAAAACATAAGAAATCAATTTTAAAAACCAAATTTTTGTGTAGAAATCACGCTAGTACGTGTGTAAGAGTAACAGATCTTATATTTTTACATTGAAAAAAAAGGGGAAGTAACCGTCTCCATTTGACACCAGGAGGGATGAGCTATCATCGGCATTCCTTATTGTAGCTCGACACTGAAGAAAAATTTATCTATAACCTATTGAAGAAGGTCAGAGTTGACCGAAATACCCGATTTATATTGTTTTATCTTTTGAAGTGTCTACATGTGGTAGCTTGTCTTATTATTTTTCATTCGACTACCGGCGAATGTCCGTTTTCTTTGAGTTCCCAGTATTTATTCGCTAGTGTTGTTTTTATACGGTGTTTTTTTATTTTTGAATGTACTTTTGTGGTCATAGTATCGGGTTTTGAAATCTAAGGAAGTCATGCCTATGTAATATTTCTTGTTATTCGGGTTTTCTTTCGCAAATATTGTTACTTGATAAACTACGCTTTTTGTTAGACATTTATTTACTATGACCACAAAAGTACATTCAAAAATAAAAAAAAACACTGTATAAAAACAACACTAGCAAATAAATACTGGGAACTCAAAGAAAGCGGACATTCGCCGGTAGTCGAATGGAAAATAATGAGACAAGCTACCACATGCAGACACTTAGACGGCCCATGTAAATTATGCCTCCATGAAAAATTTTCTAGCCTGTACTTTAAAGAACCTCAAAATCTATTAAACTGTAGGCGAGAAATAGCAAACAACTGTGTTCACAAAATAAAACTTACTCTAGGACAGCGATACAAAATAGCTTTAAAACTAACAATAACAATAGAAAACAAACAAATAAATAAATTAAATAAACATGAATATACATAAACGATCACACACATATATGTATATATATATATGTCTATATATGTGTATGTATGTGTGTACACATAGGTATATGTATATATACAAAAAAAAAAAAAAAAAGGAGAACGTTTACCTAAAACCACTAACCTAGTTCTAAAACAGATCCTTTGTTTGATAAAATGCATGCCCATTGGCTGATAGGAAGGGGCACGGTGGATACTAGAAAGCTGATTGGCTAACTAGAAATCCTCAACATATATAAAAACAAGATGCAACCACAGAATTCGCGTATAAGCCTGACGAATCCTATAGTTGGATGAAACGCAGAATATTCAGTGTAGCTTAATCGCCATATATATTTTATAAATTACTATATATATATATATATATATATATATATATATGAGAGAGAGAGAGAGAGAGAGAGAGAGAGAGAGAGAGAGAGAGCAAACAAAAGTTGTGGCCCATCTTTATTTATTTTTCTTTCAGATTACCCTCTGGTAATGCCAAAGGAATATGTCTTCGAACCAGCAGGAAGAGAGGAACAACCTGCCAATAATTATAGATTTTTGGTGCAACCGGTATTCTCCAACCCTAACTCTTAGCTTTCCCGGTTCTCCTTTTCTCCTGTCATTCAATACCATTTATCCCACCATCTCATGTACAACTGTTGCCGATGACAGCCAAGATTCTATTCACTTGCCGGTATGACAACTGTGCAAAGTGTGAGTGTCCTTATTCAAACAAATTCCTAATGATTTTCTTACTTTCACAACCAGTCAATGCATCCACTTTGCCTTCAGCGCACAAGGAACAAACCATTTATACGTAGATATATAGGTTACTGGGTTGTTATAGATTTTCAATAGCACAAATGAACCAGATATGAAGAATTTAAAATCTCGATGAAAAAAAAAAAAAAAAAAAAAAAAAAAAAGGATGGACGGATATTCAATCTGTTTTATTTTTTTCAATTTTCTTATCAGTTTGTCCAAGCTGAGGATGGGGAATCCGGTAGGATGCCAAACACTCATCCGCTATATAATATATTCTAACCGAGAGATCTTTTTTAAGATTCTGACCGTCTCTTTAGGTGCAATTGTCTGAATCTATTTTGTTCTTGGTTCACCGGGTATATTTGCCAGATAGTTTTTGAAATTCTTTTTCATGAATCCAGTTGCTCCAATAATTAAATGCTATTTCAAATTTAAATGTGACAGACCAATGAAACTCTTGTCCTGAAACTTATACCTGATAGACCAATAAAAATGCCACTTAGAAAGCTATACATGACAGACCAATGAAAATGTCATTGCAGATTTAAGCATGATAGACTAAGTGAATGATCAACGGATCCTTTTTTTTAAATAAAGCTCTGCTTGAATGCATCTATGGCATAATCACGTTGACACACCGGTTCTCGCTGGATCACCGATGTTAAGCAACGTTGAACCTGATCAATACTAAATGGGTGACCATTTGGAAATTTCAGGTGCTGTATGTGCTCTCTGCTTATCTCGGCATTGTTTCTAGTCGTCCTGATCTTCTCCTTGCCACTGGACTCAAACAGTGCCAATTCAGGAGAGGTGTGGTTGGGGGTTGCGCAATCCTTGCCTCACAATTACACGTGCTACTGCCCCTACAGGGGGTATCCTTTGTCTTCCGAGACTGAACAGAAGCATGGATGGAATGCATCTAATAAATGTTTAGATTTTTTTTATTTTTTATTAAAGAGTTATCGCTTATCAAGGTTAACGGCCACTCAAGGATAAGAGTTAACGATGTATATAGTAAGTTGAATAATATTATGAGAGGACAGAAAACGCTGAATGGAATGAACAAAATTTGATTACTTATGAGGAAGGATTCGAAGACAACCGTGCAGCCTGCAAGATTGTAGAAAGAAAAACACAACTCACTCTCGCAATAAACTTGTCTGAAAAAACTTTTCATTTACCGCTTTTAACCCTCACATAGTAATGTTTATCATGCAACTGACAATCTCATTAACCCTTATATATATATATATATATATATATATATATATATATATATATATATATATATATATTTATAAACTTATGAGTTATCACTTTCCATCGCCAAAAACCACTCGAGGATAAAGTTTAATGAGATTAAGCATGACGAATTTTCACTAGAATGAAATGCGGAATAATCTGTGTAGCTTAATTGCCATATATATTTTTATAACTTACTACTTAGCTCTATCTATGTATTGAGCACTGTTGAAGTAAATACTGAAAAATTTATGCATAAGATTATATCTTCGTATATAAATTTATGTGATTAAATGAATATATATATATATATATATATATATATATATATATATATATATATATATATACATACACACAAACACACACACACACACACACAGTGCCGGCAAAAGGAAATTTCGCACTTGTAATTCTTTTTTAAAACTGCAAATTTAAGCTAAATTTAATGTAACTGTTTAAACAACCTATACCTCATTTGCTTGGCCTTTTATTCCTCTATAATTTTACCTGTTCATATTTGACTTTTAATTGAAATATTCTAGTGTCCAATCAAATGAAATATAGTTTGTTCAAACAGTTACATTAAATTTAGCTTAAATTTGCAGTTTTTGAAAAAATTACAAGTGTGGACGTTCTTTTTGCCGTCTGTGTGTATATATATATTAGTGATGGGACGACTCCAATATTTTTCCTGATTCTGATTCCTTATAAATCTCTAACTATAAAACGGTCATTTTGCCCCGATTAAGTTCTGGTATTTGAGTGTAAATCTAAACACAGATTCCAGAAACAAAACTTTTTTCCTCAAACTGCACGCCTGTGGAACACTGTTCCGCTGGCCTGCTTCCCAGTTAAGTACAACATGGTAGCCTTCAAATTCAATATAAACAAGTTCTTGTTCAGCCGTCCCCATAAATAAATCAAATCCTACCCCATTTCCACCATTGACGATTACTACACTACCACCTTACATTCATTAACCCTTATCCTCGAGTGGCCTTCAGATCTTGATAAGTGATAACTCCCAAATCAAAAAAAAAAAAAAATGACGATTTGTTACCAATGTTCATGAAGATGTCTTCTTATGCCAAGGTTTAATAAAGAACTTAACTGTGAATTCATGTTGTGTTGTATTTTATAAGGACTGGTCTGTGCTATGTGATATCAATTAAGAATGCTGGATAATCATGCATGGCACAGTTACAGCGCCAATGCAATACAGGCCTTTCTTCGATTTAGTTAACAAGAGGACTATATATGTAAGTATACAAGAACAGATAATATAACATATCTCTGCCCATAAAACCTAAATCAGTTTCCACCGTATTGAACTTATAAAGGAGCATTAGTAAACTTAAAGTCTGAAAGTGAATTATTTTAATAAACTGTAGTGTAGAATCTTTATTCTTCATTTATCCCCGTAATCTTGGATTTTCGTTAACGCTGTACCCATGCAATACCAAATAAGGAGAAATGCGGTTGCGGATTTTACAACTCTTTCATGATATTATCCCAATGTCGTGCTTTACATTCTTTGAAAATACATCGGTTGTTTATCGGGGATATTGTTGAATTTTTACATAACACATATCAATATTTATGACAATTATTCACTATTAGACAAAGCACGTCGGTATCCTGTTGATATCAGTGAATAAATATATAGCCATTACAGTGCTTGGTAAAAATGTCATCTGAAAAAATTGCAGGGTAAAAATGGCACGGAAAAAAATGGCAAAAATGGATAAATATGAAAAAATAGTAATTCGACAACATTAAATTATGACAATTCAAGAAGGATTGATCTGAGCTTCCATCTCTCTAATTTAAAAGAGTGCTAAATCCTTACTCCCTCAATATTTTTAAATACATATTACTCTAGTAGGATGGGGGCTTGGCCCCGTCGCTTCTTGTTTTAAATAGGATTCCCGCTCCTAGTGTTAAGAACATTTTTGTTTAATTTTCGATGTTGATTTCTAGAAGTTTAATTGGGGGTAGGCGTTGGGCTTCGATTTCTAATTACAGTAAAAGCACAAATTATTTCAGTGAATTTGATGATTATAATTAATTTTATAATTGATAGTTGACATTTTGATTAGATTAGTTTTAATCGATGTTAAGATCGGCAGTCTAAAGAGTTTATTCAAAAATTAGGATGAAATAAGTGTATATGTGTGTGGGTATATTAATGTGTGTATATATATATATAAGTGTATTTTTATGGAAATCGCTCCAGACAAGGGATGAAACCACTTGATGTAAGGAGCTAAAATATCATATTTCAAGATCAAAAACTTGCCAACAATGAGTGTTAGATGGAATAGATTCTGACCCAAAAAGCAGCAATTCTTCCCTCTTTGTCAGAAGCATCGATTCTTGAATGTGAGGACTAAAGAACAAAATAAAGGAAGCGAGAGTTGCGTGGGTGCTCAAAGTAAACCCAAGATACACTTTCTACTCTCTTTAAATTATAGCATGGATCGAGTTAATAGCAAATCCTTGAGACTCGAACCAGGATTAAATATAAAGTATTAATGTGTATAAATATATATATCTATGTTGTGTATTTAGGCAACATGTTTTCATTTAGACAGACATTGTAAAACAGCACGGAGTGCTTTTACTTAATCGTCTTTTTTTTTTCTCCATTTTTCGTATGGTCGTCCTAATATCTTGGTCAAATTTATGTAAGAATGTTCCATAGTCGTTTTCGCCTACCTGTTTTTTTGTTTTTTTTTTGTGGTTGTTTTTTTTTTTTTTTTTGCAAGTACTTTTCTTCAGTCATCTCAGGCTGTATTTTTTATTACTGTTTCGTTTAAAATCTGGATGATTTTATATGCTTCAGTTCGAATTGCATTTAATTACTTGAAATAGTGAAGCGTCTCGTGTGTAAAAAATATTTTTTACGTGTTAAGAACGTAGCTAAAATAAATGTACAATGGTGTAAAAGTGTGATTTAAAAAATGGTATGGAAGTTTTTTTTTAATGAATTTATAAATTTACATTACAACATATACACGTGTAAATATATGTGCACATATACATATATATATATGCATATATAACCATCCAATACACACACACACACGCACATATATATATATATATATATATATATATATATATATATATATACATATGCACATACATATAAGCATGTGGATTTGTGACATAATATTAGAGGGAAACACATACACATTCATATATCCTACACAAACATTCAAAATAAAAAAAGACCAAGACTGCACTTCCACAAATGTGGTGTATTTAATAAAATGTGCAACATGCGAGAAATCTTACACTAAACCCTCAATAGTAAAGTTGCATTTCATCGATCCAACATTAAAATCTCAGAAAATGGACACTTGAATGTTTCACAGCACATACATGTATGTAGTGGAGGAAAATTTAGGATAATTCCTATTTTTCAAACCGAAAACCACTTTTACTTACTAACACAAGAAAAATTTTCATAACAAAATTCACCTCCTCATTAAGCAAATCTCAATAACAACACAGATAAATGAGCAAAACAAAATACACTGATGCGCACACATGCTTATGCAAGTGTGCGCCCCCATAAGACAAGTACGATGAAGCACACACACACACACACACACACACACACACACACACACACACACACACACACACACACACACCCTGCACGGGCACACACACTAACAAAAAAAAATATTTGAATAGAGTTAAATAAAACGTTATGAAAATATTTAAAAATGATAAGTCTTAAAAATCAACAAATATTACTGGCTGTACTCTTGCAGATATACATATATACATGCTTACAGATACATATGTATACATATACATCCATCTATACATACATATATGTATATCCATACACATGTATATATATACACACATATATATAATACATATATACACACATATAAATCTTATACACACATATATAATACATATACACGCACACACATAGTACATATGCATACACACACAATACATACACGCACAATACACACACACAGAGAATATATATATATATATATATATATATATATATAACTGGAAGCCTAGCGTTGCCCGGTCGTACAATACGCTTAAACATGATATTTTAATTTATGCAGATTGCATATGTATTATTATAGAATCAATCCTCTATTTATATTATATACTATGAGGAAAATTTTCCTGGTGGATTATTTCGCAAATAAAAATAAAAATTAAAAATAATAATGACAATGTCGTTCATCGAATTCCGTCTGAGTTTGTTTACAATACCGCGTCAGCTTATATCTGGTTTTGACGATGAATGCCCTGGAAAAGGCACTTCTTATTAATATTTAGTTTTAATATATGCAAACGAAGAAATAATTTGCAGAAACTTTATAATCTCCCTTTACTTTTTAAATTGACATGCCCACTAGGATACTTCAATTAAAAGTCAAACATGAATAGGTAAATTTATAGAGGAATGAAAGGCGAATCAAATGAATTATATTTTTTTTTTTTTTAAACAATTACATGCAATTTAGTTTAAATTTGCAGTTTTTGAAAAAATGGTAAGTGCGGATTTTCTTTTTGGCGCCACTGCATATAGATATACTGTATAGAGAAATAAATACTGTTTCCATTATTCTCATCATTTACTGTATATACATATTTATACATACATATATACATATATACATGCACACATATGTATAAGATATCTATGTATGCTTCTGGAATAGTAATTTATAGGTTATGAGGGGTTTATAGAACATAAAAACGATGTTGTTGCTTTTATATTTAATATTTGATTTTTATATTTTAAGCGTCCTCCAATCTTGATCACAATTTTTATCGCTACATTTTGTGACCAAGAGCAGTGTACAGCATGAAATATAAAAAATAAAATATTAAATATAAAAACAACATCGTTTTTATGCTTCATAAACCCCTCACAACTTTGAAATCAAATATAGGTACA
>NC_136494.1:95028390-95258390 GCF_053919585.1 Euprymna scolopes
TGCAGACGGAAAAGTATTTGACAGAGCTTGCAATGCCATGATCTGAGCTGTCACTTGGACGACATATTTATCATTGGAAGTAGTCAGCTTTCGGAAATGTAAATTATGAATAAAGTCCAAAATAAAAAGGAACTTAGATTATTTTTTTTTATTTATTTTTTTTTTTTTTACACAGTGATCACCATTTATCAAGGCCCGGAAGCCACTCAGGGATAAGGGTTATTGCAAGTACATCACGTTAGTGAGGAGATTTTATGAAGTGTTTAATTAGGGGGGGCGGTTCATTAGGAATTTGTTAACATTAGACTTGAAGACATCCAAGTTGTAGTCCGGAGGGAAGCAGGCAGACGGAACAGAGTTCCACAGGCGTGCAGTTCTAAGAAAGAAGCTTTGCTCATAAAATCCGCGTTTTGATTTAGGCACAGATATAGAGTGGGGGAAATTTTTCACAGTGGATTCAGCTAGACGGGTGTTTTTCGTGAAAGATTGGCGAGGGGGGACCAGGGATTGGAGTTCAGACGAGCACCTGCCATGAAAATAACGATAAAACAAGGATAGGCTCGCAACGTCTCTTCTGTGGGAGAGGGGTTGCAGGGTAGAGAAAAGGGCATCCCCCACAAAGTCTATTTTGTACTCTGTCAAGGCATGATAGGCTGTTTTTGGCAGCTCCTGCCCAGATATGGCAACAGTATTCCATCCTTGACCGTACTTGGCTTTTATATAGATAGAGAATCCATGGGAATTAGAAGAAATATTACCGTATATTGTGAATCAAAATGAACGAAGTGCAATTTTATAGTCCCTATAAAAAAGCAGTTTTCAATGCGAGTTGGAACAATATCGAACTGGATTTATTTTCATGAGTCATTTTCTAATGAAAATTCTAAAGCCATCACTCATTTTCATAAAAAATAATGTGGCCGAAAAAAGGTGTTTTTTTTTTTATAGCTAGCCAACTATATTTGCGTATGTGTGTGTGCCTGTATGCATGTTTAGTAGGGAGAAAACCCAAACAGTGTTAAATTTTTAAGAAAGTAAAAAATAAGACTATAATATTCATTGATATATATATATATATATATATATATATATATATATATATATATATATATATATATGCGGGGTTCGAATCGTTCGACTGGTGTTAATCGTGACACCCTGCACTGAAGATTTCCGAAAGGATAAAACACTAGTGTCTGTAGGTATTTAATTATTATAGTAAAAAAATAATTATGACAGCCCCTTTAAGAAATTCGTTTCTTATCGTTGAGCACTTTCAGTTGAATTAAAGTCGGTCAATTTAGCTCTTAGATCATCGTATAACGATTAGATCACTGTCTGACTGACGTAAATGAACATTTAAAATTAAAATGTTTAAATTCAACGTTATTTCACGCGGTTAATGATAGCCGAATTGTTACGGTCTTCGCTAATCGAGCCAGAGATGTCTCGTGTTGCGGGGTTCGAATCGTTCGACTGGTGTTAATCGTGACACCCTGCACTGAAGATTCCCGAAAGGATGAAACACTAGTGTCTGTAGGTATTTAATTATTATAGTAAAAAAATAATTATATATATATATATTACAGAAGATCAGGACAACATCGTTACCGTCGGTTTCAAATTCAAACAAAGGAAACTTATAATTAAGTCTTATTACAGACTCTCTTCAACCTCTGTTGATGTCAAACTCAATAGAAAGCACACTTGCAGGCACGACTGAATACCAGCCGGCTTCTATGATAAAAAGATAGATATGCTTTATATCTTACAATTCCAAAAGACTCTTAATTTCCTTGAATACATCGGCACTCTCCGACGAAATGCGTCAAAAGCTTTTAGACTTAAGAAATAATCTCTCTTTTTTATTTGGGTATGAAAGACAAAAATAAACGTCTATAGAGATTCAGCAGATCAAAGTCAAACACCTCTAATTACACAGTACAAAAATCATCACTTAAATATGCACATCCATGTATACAGACGGATTTGCATCAATATAACAAGCGGGTTGATCGATATGTCTGGAATCTAATAGAGATCTTATGAGTTTTGATCAGAAAACTTCTTAGTGTTCAATATCTGGAATCTATAAAAGAAGCCACATATTAAGGCAGCCACTGCCAAACATTTTCTAGGAGATGGTGCAAAGCTTACATGGTTTGTCATGAATAGTAACAGGTTATGAATTAAACAATAACGGTAATATTATACCTGTTAATAAGGAATCATAGTGACGTGAATAGAGTGGAAGAACTTAAAGTATAGAGAGTGAAATTGATTGCTACTCTGTATAGGAATATGTACTTAGGAGGGGTACATTCTTCGAATTAAATGTAATAATTCTTAAATGATGATGAAAAAGCATACACATAGCTTTGCAAAACACACTTTGGAAGATTTATCTTAGAAGCGTTATTTTCCTATTGAAACTGTAGGGGCAAAGGAAGAGATCATTATATATATATATATATATATATATATATATATATATATATATATATATATATATATTAGTGATGGGACGATTCCGATATTTTTCCCAATTCCGATACAATTACCGATTCCATGCTAACTTACCGATTCTGATACTTTATAAATCTGTAATTATTTAACTATAAGACTATTATTTTCCCCGATTTTCGTAAAAATACGTGTTGAATATGAAGATATTTTCGTAAACGTCAAAATAAACTTGTGGAGGATGATCTATCGATTTTAGCTTTACTAGTAATTTAAAATCAGTACATATTTATTATTTTTATCATCATTACCAGTAATGGAATATTTCGTTTTAAACAAAATCAAATAAAAAAGACAATTAAAAGAATTGTTTTGGCATCGGAAAATAGGCATCAATTTTTCCGAATCTGATACTGATTCCCGCAAATCTTCCGAGTTTCCCGATTCTCATTGATCGTCCCAACACTAATATATATATATATATATATATATATATATATATATATATATATATATATACACACACACACACAGCCTGACGAATTTTCACGCGGATAGAAACGTGGAAAATTCTCGAAATTTTCGAAACGTACTACATATATATGCTAATAAGCCGCCCATAAAATATGCATAACTATGATATTTTAATTCATACATATTTACTATTATAGAACGAATACTCTATTGTATCCAATATATATATTAATGGTATCAAAAGTTTTGAAAAAATTACTTCAGTGCCATCAGCTAGAATCGAAATCAAAACATATCTATGACTGGGTATATTAAGAAGTTCGTTTTAATGCTTTTAAATAGGAAAAGTAGGTTTTTAATGTCAATGTAAGTGCGACAAAACACTCAACTTATATATAGACATGTGTGTGCGTGTGTGTGTGTGTGTGTGTGTGTGTGTGTGTAAATTTGGTGATAGCAAACCCCATCAGAGTGCCCGGTTATTAAGAAAATCAAAAATAAGACCGTAATATTTGTTTATATACATATATTACAGCAGATTAGGACAATATCGATACCATTGGTTTCACATATACACAAAGGGGATCCATAATTGGTTTACTTTATCAGACTCTCTTCAGCCTGTTTTTTTGTCTACCTCTCTAGAAAGCAAACTTGCAGATATTACTGAGAACTTGAATGCCTACTAGATAGAACTTGAATGCCTACTAGACACTATCCTCAAGTGTCTAAGGTTTCTCTGCACAAAATTTGGCAGAACAACCCGACATGAGGATATTTTTCCCTACAGTAAACCCTGACCAAATCTTCAGAATCACATAGTATTGGCAGCCCAAATATGACTAACCACACTATCTTTTGTGAAGAATGGTGCACCATCTAAAAATGGTGTTACTCCAAGTAGCAACACGAACCAAATATGACATCAGACTAGATGAATTCTCGTCCTGGAATCCAGTAAAACGAAGAGACCAATGGGAAAGATATATTATAATATATTAAAATGGTCAATTGGGAAGAGGAAAATTATGTTTCCAGCTTCTTTGCTAACTCAGTTTTTGTAGAGATAAACAACGTTAATGGAACATGGATATCTATGTATTTCATATAGAATTCAACTGCTAGTCCCAGGTAGGAGGGGGGGTCTTGATTTCTAAGAACTTTGACTGAAGGAAAATGAAACAGAGAAATACTAATCGCCTTCTGTGAAAAAGAGACAAATATGGTTTATATCTTATAAAATCCAGCTACCTTGAATACATTGGCACTTTCCATCAAAATGCGCCAAAAGCTTTTAGACTTAATAAAGTTTTTTGTTTTTATTTTTGAAAAAAAAAAAAAAATAAATAAACGCATATAAAAATTCAACAGATCAAAGTCAAACAACTCTAATTACAAAGCATAAAAATCCTCACTTAAATATACATATCCATATATACAGACAGAATTGCACCTTATAACAAGCAAGTTGATCGATATGTCTGGAATCTGATAGTGATCTTTGATCAGAAAATGTCATTCTGTTCAATATCTTCAATCTATGAAAGAAGCCACATATTAAGGCAACGATTGTTAAATATTTTCTAGGAAATGCTTGCCAAGCTGACATAGTATGTTTTGAAGAGTAGGAGGTTGGAAATGAAATAACAGTAGCATTATGCCCGTAAATAAAGTATCATAGTGACGTGAGTGGAGTTAGAGGACTTACACGATAGAAAGTGAAATTGTTTGCTACTCTGTATGGGAATACGCATTTGAGAAATGTATTTTCTAGGAAATGGTAACAAATATGCATATGAAGATGATTCTTTTATGATGTATAGCAAACCCAACGCAAAAGTTTATCTCAAACTATAAAAAAATATGCATTTCACAAAAAGACAAAAAGAAACAGCCTGCATCAACTAAACAAATTTATTCCACAAATTTTGCTTTTAGTAAATATATATTCAACTCGTAACTAAAGTGTATTAACAGTTTATTGTGTTACAATACATGGACAATGCATCATTTATATACATGTAGAACTTCCCAGACATATTTCAGCGGGACAGTATGTGGAGGGCATGTGGGAGAGTCACGTGAGAGCCCATGTCAGCAATTATGTGTTGGACAAATGAGGTTAGAATATAGAAAATATGAGACACGTTAGATCATCCACTGAGTTTCAGTTAAAGTGTTTGAATCAGGAAAATAGGAGTTTGAAAAAACAGTTGTAGATTTTAAAAAATATATTAAAAAATTTTTTTAAAAAAATCCAAAATTAGCCGCTTTCTCTTTCTATTTCCGAATACAGGCTGAATTTGATGATATTCCATTTTGTTTATACTGGACTCCTCTCTTTTTATTTTGTCCTATATTACCTTTGGCCATTAATAAACAGAGAAAGAGAGACGGAATCGTGAGTGATATATAAAGTATAAAACAATGCAGCAGGTCAAAGAAGATACTATGGTGGAAAGAAAGGTACTTTCTATGGAAATTGCTCCAGACAAGGTATGAAGCCATTTGATATAATGAGCTAAAAATATTACTTTAAGGCCAAACACAAGTCAACAAAAAATGTTTTTCACTGAATCAGAATCTATCCATCTTACACATAAGTGCTGGATGGATCAATTCTGACCCAGAAAACATTTTTTTTCTCCTTTGTCAGAAACCTCTCTCATGGTATATGAGGATTAAAGGACAAAATAAGGGAAGCAAGAGTTATAAGGCCGCTGAAAGTAAATCCAAGATAGATTTAGTACGAGAATTGTCACTTGAAATAATTTGAAATTATTGCTAATGATAAAAATTAAAAGGGAATTTCATTTTAAACTACTTAATCACAAAAATGGAGGAATATTTTAACATGTATTTTGCATATAGGAAAAAAAATCCTATAATAAACAGACATTGATTAACTCAGCTTTTCTTTTTAACTAACAGGTCATCACTTATCAAGACCCAAAGACTACTTAAAGATAAGAGTCAATGAGTTCGTCAGGTGAATGGCAAAACAAAATTGTGAGAATTAATAACATTGGTTGTAACTGGTCAGAATTTGATTATTTAAAGGGACGGCTCAACAAGAATTTGTTTAGATTGGATTTGAAAACGACCATGTTATAGTTGGTTCGGAAGCAGCTCTACAGTGTTGTGTCCCACAAACGGGTAGTTCTAGGAAAGAAACTTTGCTCATGGAAGTTATTAGATGAGTAGACACACCTTCCGATGAGCAGACAGGGGAAAGGAACTAGTAGGCGAGTGAAGGTGCAGGCCTCTACTGAGCAGTAGGTCTAATAGTCTTGAAAGGAGGGACTCGACGATCTTCAGGTTACCAATTCCTTCCGGCTCCTAAGAATGCGCTGCTTTCTTTTCCACAACATGAGTAGCGACGACCAAATTTCTGATGTTAACTGATGACTAGATTCCACTTAAGCTTTAACAAAATGGTATGTCCCATTCCAATATATGTATTATTATGTAGAATATTTACAAGATGACCGCAGCTTCATTTGGTCCAACAGATATCCCGCTCCCCCCAAGTTCATATGAAATTTGGGAAAATGACGTGGAAAAGAATGCGCTGCTGGTTACACTCTGGAACAATAGAAAAGGGTGTGAGTAATTAATATGAGGGGTACAAGTACAATACTATCTATCTCCCTCACCCACGGCGAGTTTTTTGCGGGCATGACAAAAAATTCTGAAGAAAATCTGTTTCAACTATTTACACTGTACAGGTATCAGTGAATTTTACTAGTGCTGGGAGCGCTGGCTGCGCGACCTGTTGCCTGGTTGAGTCTCAGCGATAATGGGGGCATTGTGCGATGCCAGTCGGCGTAAAGCCATGGGAGGCTTCTTGGGGGTTGTGTGTATGGCAGGTATATGAAGCTGTGGAGAGGCCGTATGCGTGGCGTCTACATTCTGCATAGGAAGACCAATATGTGTTGACTCTGCTGTATGTGCAGGGTCTCCAGCTGTCGGTGTGGCTGTGTCTACGGCTCTCTCAGGCGATGGGCCAGGGCTTGCAGGCGCGCCAAGGCACTTATCTTCCTCACCTGATGCTGATTCAGGGATCCTTGCTGGTGCCCATGGCCAAGGCAGACCGAAGCGGGATGATAGAACTCTGGCAGCCTGAATCTGCCACCATGGGGATGTCAATTGAGGTAGGATTCGATGATTTAAGGGGATAGCCCAGTTTGTCATGATCTGTCGGTAGCGGTGTGAGTCTGACGGTTATCATCGGGTGTGGTTTAGAGGGTCTTGCGACCCATTTACCGTCATAGACATAGTGCTCGGCTGCTGTTTTATTTTGGGTGGCACATAGCTGGTCATACAGGAATCCAGCTTCGTCCTGGATCTGAAACGTGCTTCTGCTGGCTCTTGGCTTCACTTTGGTGTTGGGATTTTGGGGGCACCACCGTGAGTTCTTATCTCTGTGACCCCACGTACCACAACTGGTGCATTTGCTGCAGTTAGCGGGAAAGTGGCCTTTTACTAAGCACCTGTTGCATGTGTTAGACCAGGCAATGCAGAGTTTAGCTCTGGAGTTCCGGTTGTTATTCTTCCCATGCCATGACCCCCCACAAGCCCAGCACCTGCCTGCCTCGCTGCCGGGAGAAGACTGAGCATGGCGGGGTTTGCTAGTGGCATGGCTTACAGCGCTTATGGTGCTGGTGGAATCCCCAACGGCTGCCCTGGTCGCTTTGCCTTGCTCTTTCTGGGCAATATAGGTGACAGTTTCGTCCAGTGTTCGGTCTGTTTTTGGGTCACCTAAGAGGTCAGACATTATTTCAGGGTCGGCAATACCTCGGATTAGGTTGTCCCTAACTATTTCATCGCTGTAATCATATATGTGGCCACAGTTAGGCTCTTTACACTTTGCCGTGTACTGACACAACGCGGCTTGACCTCGGAGGGTTGCAAGAAAGGTCCTGATTGGTGTGCCGGGGGCCTGTGTCAATTTGCTCAGCTTGATACGATGGACAAGAGTGCTCTCCTCCCTGACTGCCAGGCGCTTGATGGCAGCAAGGAGGTCTACCTCAGCCATTTTTGACACATCTTCGCGTAGGTCTCTCAGGAGGTCATTCATTAAATCCTGGTCACAACAGTGGAACAGTGCTGTGGCACACATTGAATTAGGTATGGCCATGCCGGTTTTATACATGGCCCACTGTCTTGTGAATGCAGACCATTGGTCGGGATTGCTACCAGCGCCGATGGACGGTGATTTGAGTTTTAGGGTCGGGATTGGGTTTTTTTATTTATTTTAAGAGTGTAACCAGCAGCGCATAGATGAGTAGACACACCTTCCTATGAGCAGACAGGGGAAAGGAACTAGTAGGCGAGTGAAGGTGCAGGCCTCTACTGAGCAGTAAGTCTAATAGTCTTGAGAGGAGGGACTCGACGATCTTCGGGTTATCAATTCTTTGCGCCTCCTAAGAATGCGCTGCTGGTTACACTCTGGAACAATAGAAAGGGGTGTGAGTAATTAATATGAGGGGTACAAGTACAATACTATCTAGTTATGGTTAGTTTTGAGTACACACAGGAAAAAAGGGAAATTATTTACAGTCGTTATAGCTTGATGAGTTTTTGCTGTGATTGTTTTACAGGAATGAAGCAGAGATTGGAGTTCAGTTAAGCATCTATTATGAAAATACTATTAAAGTAGAGAAAGACTAGTAGCATCTCTTCTGTTAGAAAGAAGCCGTATGAAAGAGAAAAGAGCATATTAAATTGAATTTTAAAGCCATCTTTTACTGTTTTCAAGACAGAAGAAAATAGTCTGCTGAGTGGCACCTCCACAGATGTGGCAACATTATATTCAACATTAGGAGGTATCTGAGTCTTATACAGATAGAGGATTGCATTAGTGTAACAGAGTGGATATGGGCGCATGTGAGAAAATCAGCAGCAGCCGAAGGTAAGCTGGTCAGTAAAAATATTAGCAACAGCAGCCATTAAAGTATGTATGTAAATTAGCAAGTGTGTACAAGATTGCGTCACAAGAAAAGGAGAGAAAAATACACCATGTGGTTGAGGAGGGAAGCAAGTTGCGTCCGGTGAAGATAGGCATGTAAATACAAGGGCGAGAAAGTGCTGATTAGTGCCAGCATGAGATGGCGAGGACAGAGTCTTTTAAAAAGCACGTGTGTGCGAAAAAAATTTGGCAAAATAATAAAATGTGTTGCTTTGAAAGAATCACCAATAAATGCATTTCATTTGCACTTAAAAAGAAAAAAAAGCTGAGTCGGATTTTTAAATTTCTTTCCGGTTTTATTTGTTTGTTCCTTTGCGACGGTACCAGACAATGTGTGGGTCCACAAAATTTGAAATGTAACATCACAGTTTAAAAGTAACGGCCATTTTATATCAGAAGCGCGGTACATTTTCAAGCAATAGACTTATCTGACCAATTTTTAGTGACATCACTTATCGTATTCTTCCATATCTTTGCACATTACCATTTCCTTAGCAGCACGGAAAATTCATTCATTCATTTCGTATAGAATTAGAAGATTATACTGTGACATTGTTTTCCCTGATATTTTTCCAGTTAAAATTCTTTATTTATAGAAATATAGAAAACATAGAAAGATATTAGGAATTTATAGAAAGACATTGGGTATTTACAGAAGGGTTCACGTGAAGGTTGCCAACCTTCATAAGTGAAAATGCTTCTGTGGAACGAACTGAATACGAACTTGCCATACCAAAATAATGGCATGAAAAATCTTATTAGTGGATGGAAACGAGGTTACAATAAAGAATAATTAGCCCATTAACAACTAAGTGCATCCGTTATTGTTTAATTAAGTGCCACCTCACTAGATGTGGCAACAGTACTCCATCTTAGGACATATCTGAGCCTCATACAGGAAGAGGATTGTGTTAAAAGTCAGGTACATTTTGAAGTGATAGAATGAGACAACAACATTTTTTAATGACGTCACTCATTATACAAGAGGCGTTTTAAAAGTAATGCCTACCTATTTCTTATTCGCCTAAATGTGTCCGAGAGAATTGCAGATTGTAGTATTACGATGACTGAACTTATGCATTCATGACCTAAAAGTTTCATCTCTCTGTTGCAGATACTACCACTGTGAAACTCTAAGAAAGCAACTCCTGTCATGGATGTGCGTCAGAAGCAGAAATGCATCATTGTGTTTTTGACAAAAGTGCCTCAAGAATGGTGGTGACTATATAGAAAAATAAATTCTCGAACACAAAAAGTCGCTCGTTTTAATGGTACCAACCCTGTCTTCATAGTGCTTTAACTTTTTGAGTTAAAAAGAAAAAGGAGGGTTTATTTTGGGACAACCCTTGTATGACAAAGCATGACCCATGTGTCCAGGCATGGCCATCGTTCATTGCTGGCAAAAGTGCATTGAGAATGGTTGTGACTATGTAGAAAAATAAATTCTGGAATACGAAAGGTCGCTAGTTTTAATGGTACCACTATTGTCTTCATAGCTCTTCAACTTTTTAAGTTAAAAAAAATAGGAGGCTTAACTTTTGGAACAACCCTCATATTATCCATATCTCGCACCAATTAATAATTACCATTTCCTTAGAAATGTAAAAAATATTAATTTAGGTTGATTATAATAAAATGGCATTAAAAATTTATTGCCAAATGGAAAGAGAACATAGAGAAGAATGGTTACTTCTTCCGATATTGTTTTTGATATATTGAGACTTTTTTATATATTGAGTCTTTTTTTGTTTATATATTGAGTCTTTTTTATATATATTGAGTCTTTTTTTGATATATTGAGTCTTTTTTTGTATATATTGAGTCTTTTTTTATATATATTGAGTCTTTTTTTATATATATTGAGTCCTTTTTGATATATTGAGTCTTTTTTTTATATATTGAGTCTTTGCAAACAGACAAAACTTTTATTCCAATCAGACATACAGTTGCTTTATAAAACTTATCTAATCACACAAAGTTTGCATGGATTTCCGCAATCGTCAGGTTGCAACCCTGAAGCATGTAATAAACTATGCAGACAATTATAATGCATTTCTTCCTCACAAGGACGTTGGTTGGCCTACACAGCTTGAACTTGTTACCAATATGATGGTACGATGACCATGGTTTTCCCCGAGGATTATTTGTTACATGTTTTACAATTTAACCATACACAATGCAAAGACAAATCCTTACAAAGTGTATAACAATGCGCCAAAAGATTTGGCTATAAAAGTCGAGACAGCTTCAGCGGTTTATCTCCTGCATCAGTAGTATTTCCGCCTGTCTGTGATCTAATCAACCAAATAAATAATCAGATTTTCGTTTTCGTTTTCTTCTTACTCATCTGGACGTGGTTGGATTTTTAAGATTAGACTTAGTACCAATATGGCGACTGTGGATACACACGAAACTACACAACTTACTTACCAAATCAGTTTTATGATAGAATTTAATCAAGTATTGAATTCTTTAAATGTAATTCAGTAAGCAAATCAAGACAAACATGACGAAAATTAATGAAACCAAATCAACTTCGCAATATAGTATTTCTGTCACCATTATTATTACTATTGGTTCACAAGGAGCTTCCACGCAGGTTATCCAAGATCTCATTGAATGCAGCCTGTAGTGTTCCCTGGAAGCTGAGTGACAACAAGTCTCCCGAACTTTCCAGTGCTCTCCACCTCTTTTGATAACATTTACAAATAAATTTACATTACCGCAACAGCTGCTTGCCATTGATTTCTTGTTGGCAGTAGCCATTGGTCTTTATTGGAATTTGAGTGGCAACAAGTCTCTCCAAGGTCCCAGTTCTCTTCACGCAGTGGGGTCTGGTCAATGCTCACTCCTTGGCCTTTCCTTCCTCCTTGACTACTTGGCTATTTGGTTTCACTCTTTCTTTTTTTTGGGGGGGGGGGGCAGTGCTGTAGTAATAGGGGAATGGATAGGAGTGGGGTTAGAAAACTAGAAATTATTATTATTATTATTATTATTATTATTATTATTATTATAACTAGCTGGCAGCCTGGCGTTATCCAGTCGTACAATACGCTTAAACATGATATTTTATTGATGCAGATTGTGGTCGACTAATTTGCAAAAAAAAAAAAAAATTTTAATAAATAATAATGATAATGTCGTTCTTCAAATTTTGTCTATGTTTGTTTACAATATAATGTCACCTGAAATCTAGACTTGACGATGAATGCCCTGGAAAAGTCACTTCTAATAAATGTTTGGTTTTAAAATATGCAAACGAAGAAATCATTTGCGGCGATTTTAAATAGTACCTCTTATTTTATTATAAATTGAATTCATAAATTAGAAAAAATAAAAATAAAACTGTAAGATATACTCGGGCTTGAACGGGGAGGGGGAGGATCATTCGATCTGTAACATAAAATATTCCCCTGTAAAAATGATTCCTTTTTATAAGAGAGAAAAGTTATTTTTAAGATCGAATTTTTTCGATTTTCGATACTTATCGAATAAATTTCTGTACAAAAAAATATCTAAGAACATTGCCAGATATATAAATTAGCTTTGTGTGAAATTTGCAAAAGATAGGCTCAGCCATTTCGGAACTGAAAGAGAAGGAACACACACACACACACACACACACACACACACACACACACACACACACACACACACACACACACACACAAAATGACTTTTATATAATAGTAGAAATTAGTAGTAGTAGTAGTAGTGCTAGCAAAAAAATATGCACTCTGGTCGCATATTTTATATGCTAATATATCATTACCTCCTTCTCCAAAAATTGAGAAGGTAATCCCTGGGAGGATGATATGATAGTATCTAACTTTGACTTTGTTGGGAGGCAAGTAAATAAGAAAAACATTACAAAATGGAGAGAGAGAAGAAAAAAACAAAGAGATAAGGAAAAGCTAAAGGATATATGGGCGTAAGAGAAAGAAACTATAAGGTTTTATGTAGTCTGTCACGTTTAAGTCTTTGATAGCATGTTTCGTTGGTGTGTCACGCTTACATCTGAAATAGCATTTTCATTGTTAAATGCATAGATTGAATGATCACATCTCGTTGTTTTTCTGTATCCTATGGTTGGAAAAAGTTAATTGAAAATTCAGATGAGAGAGAGAATATTCTAGCCAATCTCCTCTCCCATACCCTCGCTCCAAATTGTGAACAGGTGATGAGAAGAAAAAGAAGAAGAAGAAGAATCCATGTGAAATGCAGAAACATTATCAAAAGAAAGTAATAAAGAAGCGGATGTTAATCGAAGTTCGATATATTGTTTGATTGATTCCTGATTTGGCAACATAAATAGGTGGGATAGAATTTCCTTTTGATTTACCTGATGAAAGAATGAAATGTTGAAAGGAGATTTAGATTAACAATAGGAAGGAATCAAAGACAGATAAAAGAGTGTGTGTGTTAAAGAGTGCTTGAGAAAAAGAAAGCGAGTATAAGAGAGATAGCGGGTCAGAGAGATAAATAGTGAGAAAGAAAGAGCAAAGAGAAAAAACTAGAGAGAGAGAGAGAGAGAGAGAGAGAGAGCAATAGGGAAAGAGAGCCAGAAAAGGAGAAAGATAATGAAAGAGATAAAGAATCAGAGAGAGTGATTGAATGAGCAAGTTAGTGAGAGAAGAAGAAGATAAAGAGAGATTGTGATAGCAAGGTGAGAAAGAGAGATAATTATAAAGATTGAGGGAGGAGAGATGTAGAAAAAAAAAACAGAAGAGACAGATAACGAGTGAGAGAGATAGAGTGAGTCAGAGAAGAGAGATAGGGATAAAGTGGGTGTGTGAGAGAGGTATAGAGACAGCATTAGAGAGAGATAAAAAGTGCATGAGGGAGGAAGAAAGAAAGAGTTTGATAAAAAGTGAGAGAGAGCTAAAGAGTAAGATAGAGAGAGCAATATATATCTATATCTATATATATGTGTGTGTGTGTGTGGAGAGAGAGAGAGAGAGAGAGAGAGAGAGAGAGAGAGAGAGAGAGAGAGAGAGAGAGAAGACAATAGAAAGAGAAAGATAATGAGAGATAAAGAACCCTAGAGAGATTAAGAGAGATAGCGATGGTGGGGGTGGATAAAAAAAGATTGAGATAGAGAAGGGAAGAAAGAAAGGAAATGAAAGGGATTAAGGAGGGAGAGAGATATAGAAATATGTAGTTTTACACTGGAAATGGCGACTAACTTTAATGGCAATTCAAACTTCAAAAAAAGAAGTTAATGCATGGACGGATAACTTATCTAAACAATACAAATGCTACATTTTGAATTATTTATTTGCAAAAAAATGGAAAACAAATACAACCTTTATAAATTAGGCACAAGACCTTCAAAATTGGGGAGGGGGTATTGGTGATTATCTTTTATCTCAGCCACATATTGACCCATTCATTCAAGTATTGTTAATTTCGTTCAACCACCATTTGTCTATCGCTTTCACTTCAGTAGTCACCAAAATACCACATTTACTCAATGGGTTAATTTAAAAATTTTTTAAATATCTCTCATAATTTAGCATAAATTTTATTTGTAAATGTGTTTACCATTTCACTTGAAAAAAGATGAGAAAGGAGATAAGAAAAAAATAAATAAAACACTTAAAAAATGATTACTTGAGAGAAAGAAAAGCAAAAAAGTAAAATAAAATCAAAGATTAATAATATCCTATCTACCCTTTTCTAACATATAGACTGTTCACCATTTTCCAGTTGTTATAACCGAAAAGAAGCAGCTCGACCTTTAAGTGGGAATGAGAGTTTACAAGGAACAAAAAATAGGGATCGAGTCAATGAGTAGATCGTGTCTGTCCAAAAATAAAATCACAGTTCGGAGGGACTATGGGAGAGAGAGAGAGAGAGAGAGAGAGAGAGAGAGAGAGAGAGAGAGAGAGAGAGAGAGAGAGAGAGAGAGAATTTGGAGGATCTCTTATGAAAAAATAAAGCAGACAGGAATCACTCACTTAACTAAGAGGTTACATTAATTTAAATTAACTGATGTCAGTCCCATACAAAAGTAAGGAATTTATTCATACCTGACTCCCTTTCATACACACAAACTCACAACTTGTACTCACTTTTGGGTAAAATTTATGAGATGTAATCTTTTCCTATCTTCTTCTTCAAGTGTCCGGTCTGATCTTGCAGATATCGCCTATCATGGTTCTCCATTCTTCCCTGTTCCCGGTCTTTTTCATCAGCTCATTGTTGGTGCCCTCTTTATTTATTGCTAATTTGTCTAAACTGTCTGTGAATTTTGTGCGTTTCTTCCTCTGCACTCATTTCCGCATATTTTGCCACTCCATAACAGTTTCTCTCGTCCGTCAGCCCTGATTAATGGCCAAAAATTTTGAGTAATCTCTCTCTGATGGTATTGAGAAGGGATCTCTTGTATCCAGCCATGTCCATTACATCTACATTTGTTTTTTTCTTTTTGTCCATGAGACTTTCATAAGTTTCCGGCAAATCATATCTCCATTGATTCTAGTCGCTGTTCTGTATCCTTAGTTAGAACAGCGACTAGAAGCCGTGAATATGTAGTTGATAGAGACTCATCTATTACATCTAATTTTAACTTTAGGCTGATGTTTGAAGAATTAAATCCGATCCCGACAAGAAATAGATTCAACTTCTTGATTCTTGCCAAAAGGTCATATACACATAAAGAAATAGTGATCGTAGATTCTTTAAAAATAAGCATTTTAAAGTACCCCCTCCTCTCACCAATAGCTCAGATTCATGACGTCAACAAGAACTATACAGTCACAAACCATTTTCCAATTCCAACATATGTTAATCTATTTAGTTTATAAATATTATTGAAATGCTCTGGCGTCTATTTTCGATCTCAACTCTTATATAGAAACATGTTTTTTTTTTGGGGGGGGTTACAGTTTTTGATGAATGATTTCCGATTTGTATTCTTGCATTCTTTTTTCTTCTTTTGCATCCATTCATCATTATTATTCTACGAAAATGCAATCAATGTTTTAAGAAAACAATAAAGCATTATTAGGTTAAGTGTGTTTGGTATCGTTGTTCTGAAAGCAGAAGAGAGGAATACATCGAAAGAGGAAAAAAAAAAACAAGAATGATCAATTTTTATCTTCCCAGCATATTTTTTTTTAATTGTTATTTCAACTAAATATAAATTGAATAAGTTAATTAAGAGTGGCACAGAAGACATTTTAAGCAAGTGTAGCAGAAGTATGCATTCAGGGTTAAATGTTGATATGATTATCAGGTAAAATAGGTTATATGGTATGGTTAACAGGGAATAACATTAGCGTCAGCTACGAAAAGAAGACAGCTGAACTATTGGGTTTATCATGTGACATAAAATCGATTTAGAATTGAATTATTTGCTGTCAGGACGTTGGTAGAGCAAGACGTGATGTACTTAAGGTCACTAACATCATACATATATATATATATATATATATGCATATATGTATATATATATGTATATACACATGTATATATATATATACATATATATTATATATATACATGTATATTATATATATATACATGTATATTATATATATATACATGTATATATATATATATACACATGTATATTATATATATATACACATGTATATTATATATATATATATATACATGTATATTATATATATACACATGTATATTATATCTATACACATGTATATTATATATATATACACATGTATATTATATATATACACATGTATATTATATATATATACACATGTATATTATATATATATATACACATGTATATTATATATATATACACATGTATATTATATATATATATATATATATATATATATATATATATATACACACACATACATATTAGTATATTTGAGCAGCATTTTCTCCTTTATGCACGTTTCATTGAAGAACAGAGACAACCTTTGTTTGTTTCTCTTACAATCCATTTTTTCTTTTTGACGGACTAGTTTTCGGACATTCTGTTCGTGTGTAAAACGAAATTTGCCGTATTCACGAACGTTTTCGACCTCCATAAGTCGTCCTCATGCAAGTAATGAAAAATAATAGAAACAATAAGGTCATGAATGGAAAAACGATAGAAATCGTTTAAAATACTTAAAAGCATTTAAGCGTGCTATCTGCTTCGTACTGAGCTTGATTAATGGTTGTTTTTTTAATAGGGATTAACAAGGCTTCAATAATTGAGAGGCGTACATCACAGTGTCAGACAGTTAAAATGGCAGTGTTTTTATTAGTATGTCTCTAAGTTCATGTGCTGTGAGGTGCTGATAAATGGAGTTATTTGGGGAAGATAGGTGACATGTTAGTGGACGAGAGATGCTGGTTCGAGTCATGCCAATGTACATGTTATTTTTAGAGACACATTCTCCCATGGGACATTTAAAGATGTACACAACAGTTCTAGTTTTGAGCATACTGTCATCGGATGTAAGGTTATTGTTTATTAATAATTGGCTTGTTTTAAATTTTTTGTAATAAATAATAAATCTTATTTTAGAGTTTTTTTCCGTAATATGTTTGTGTACTATATTTTTTATTATCTTTTCGTTTATTTTATAATTCACATACATCTGATTACAATAAAATATGTTGTTGTTGTTATTATTATTATTATTATTATTATTATTATTATTATTAGTAGTAGTAGTAGTAGTAGTAGTAGTATTCTTATTGTTGTTGTTCTTTTTATTAATGGCGGTTAAAGTGTGTCTAATCTGCTGGTCAACAATGTAATTTGGGAAGTTGTTATTAATTAGAGTTTGTTTTATGTTAGAAAGTGCCTTATGCAATATTTCATTAGTGGAAGAACTACGTTCGGTTCTGCAGGTAACAGTTTTCACTGCGGCAAATCTATATTTGTCGGGGCATTCACTTTTATAATTGAGGAGAGATAACTCTTTACTGGCAGATTTTTTTTTGTATGGGTAGGTAATAAATTTATCGGTGTCAACTTTAATTTCTATATCGAGGAAGGGAATATTGTTATTTATCTTTATTTCATGTGTGAAATTTTGTACAGAATTATTTTTTCAGAGTGGTTTTAATTTTTGTTAGTTCGTCTAAAAAATTTACGGCAAATTTCTTTTTACACTCGAACAGAATGTTCGAAACTAGTCCGTCAAAAAAAAAAAAAAAAAAGATTGTAATAGAAACCAACAAGAGTTGTCTCTGCTCTTCAATGAAACGTGCATATATATATATATATATATATATATATATATATATATATATATATATATATAAGGGCCTTGGAAGTTTTCAATCTATAAAACTATATGTAAAAAAAAAAGTAATTTTTAGTCCCAAGTCCATTTAAAAACTCCTTTGCTTGTAAGTGAATTTATTGCTTGAAATCAATGCATTAGGTTGCTTCCAAGAATTTACGCTAGTTTTAATATTATTGTAGATATCATCTGTTGCTTACCATGAAAAATTGTTTCGGGGATTTTATATATATATATATATATATATATATATATATATATATATATATATATATATATATATATATATATATATATATATATATATATAAGGTAAAATTAAAAGCCAAGAACAATGCGAGATTTTTTTTTATATAGAGTAAAATTAAATGCAAAAAGAAATAAAGTTCTTTTTTTTGTTGTTTGTTTTTTCTTTTTCACACAAATTTTAACTCTAAACAACAGTAATTTTTTTTCTGTTGTATTCAATGGTGATATAAATCTCAATATATTTCAGACTTATTAGTCCATTTTCAAGAGAAGACAGCGGAAGAGTGTTCAAAATTGGAAAAGTAGCCGCCGAGTTTGCCACGTGATACCGCGAAATATAGAACAAAAAATGACGTTAGGAGAACGTTAAAATAAATCAGTTGATGTTTGAAATACTTGTTGCGTTTGTGAATCAAGGGAGATGACTATTCAAGCAAGGTTTTTTTTTTTTTTTTTTTTTTTTAAATTATTGTTTTTCTTATGTTTTAAACTTATATTATAAAAGCGGAGCTCAATTCCAGTCTATTGTTTAGTGTGGGAGTATTTTTTTAAATAATTAAAGATTCGAGGATACGAAGTTGACCTACGTTTCTTGAAGAAGCAAGAATGTTGATGTGAAAATCTGGTTCTGAATTAATGCAAGTGCGAATATGTTTATAGAACGACGAAGCAGTAGTGTTTAAGTGCTCTTTAATGCGGTGATGAAGCAATCTGGTAGTGCTTCCGATGTAAGATGCACTGCATTTAGCGCATTGTAGGTCGTAAACAACGTGGTTCTTAAAGCATAAACCTGTGTGTGATATTGGGCAATTAGAGAGTGAACAAGGGGAAGGTGTATGCGATGGATGTTTTCGGTTGAGCTGTTGTCTTAAAGTAGATCCAGTGTGGATGAGTTGAATGTTGAGCCCCTCGCTGCGGATGGCTTTTCGGATTGAAGATGAGATTTTGTCACTGAGGAAGGGTAGTTTTAGAAAACAATTGTTAGAGAAGGGTCGGGTGTTGCGTTTTTTCTTTTTAAGTGAGGATAGGATCGTATTAGGGTAGCCGTTTAGTGAGAGGGTCTGTAGGAAATTGTTAGTGTGTGTATGTTTGTCGGAGATGTTAGTGCATTTGTCTTGTATGCGTGAGATTTCGGCATGTGCGTAGTTTAGTTTGTCCTTGAGAGGTAGCGCAGATTTGAAATGTACGAAGAGGCGTTTGCTGGCGGGTTTTCTGTAGAATTCAGTGCATATGGCACCATTTTTTTTTTATTTGTATTTTAAAATCAAGTAGAGAAAGGGATTCCGAAGAGTCTGGGTGTTCTATAGTAAATTTTAAGTTTGGGTCGGCGTTATTGAATTTGTGGAAAATGTTAATAGCTTCTTCGCGGGAGTATGTGATAATTAAAATGTCATCGATATATCTAGTAAAAAGGAGATAAGAATAGCAGGTACTAAGGGTGTGTCTTTCGAGTTTGTCCATATAAGCAATGGCAAGAATACCGGATAGACTGGAGCCCATGGGTAGTCCAGATACTTGTTTGAACGTGTTTTGTAGGAAAGTAAAGTAAGTGTTGTCTACTATAATACGGAGGAGTTGTAAGAGATCTCCTGGAGTAATTCCGAAGCATTGTGGGTTTTTAGATGCTATAATGTCTGCCATGAGATTAATGGCTGGATGTGCAGGAATGGAGGTGTATAAAGAAACGACGTCTAGGCTAAATGGGTATCTGTATAGTTTGAGTAGATGGTGTGGTAGATCGTTGAGTCTGTTAATTACTTGGTTGGAACTACTAACATGGGCTGGGAAGGTAGAGAGTAGAGGTTTAAGTAGGCGGGATATTAACCAAGAGATTTTATAAAGGGGACCGTTAACGCTTGAAACAATGGGTCTGATCTGTGTGTGTGTGCTATTTTTGTGGGTTTTAATAAGGTGATAAAAGGTAGGTAATTTGCTGTATTTAGTAATAAAATTTAGTCTGTGTTGTTTTGGGAGATTTCTTTTGAAACAAATTTGAGACCATGTCTTGTTAATGTTGTTCTCAATACGAGCAGCAGTGATATTATGTGCTGGGGTGTAAAGGTCGGTATTGGAAAGATGCTCTATAGCAAGGTTGTTATAAGATTCCTGTGATATAACGCAAAATTCTCTGCCCTTATCAGAGGGTAAGTACACTAAATCTTTGTCTTTAAGGGATTTAAGGGTGAGGTATTGGTTCCTGGTAAGATTGGGGGTAATATGGTGTTGTTCGCGTTCAAGTATTCTGAGGATTTTATGCTTTAACCTTGAAAGTTTTAGATCTAGTGGAATATTATAAGGAGGTGGGTATAAAGGGTGATCAAGCTGAAAAACAGGAAAAGAGGTGTTGTGATTACCTGAGAGGTTGAGGGGGGTGTCCTTGTTATCGTGCGGGGCAAAAGCGTGCAGCCATTTAAGGTGGTAAGCAGTTCTGCAGAACTGCGTTTCTATGTTGAGTTTAGCTTTATCCGTCAGTTTCATTGTGGTGATAAACTTAGGGCCAAGTGAAAGGAGATCCGTTTCAGTTGTGGAAAGAGAGTTAGTGAGGTCAGTTAGGAGAAGATGATCTTTAAGGGACTTGTCGGTGGAAGAATCCTGTGAATTATGTATGTGTCTGTTGTAGACCGGTTTATTAGTTTTCTGTTTAAGCCAAGTAAATTTGCGTATGAGACGTTTCTGTTCATTGTTGAAGCTGGAATGGTATGCGCGGTCGATCAGAGATTGGATGTTGTTTAGCGAATGACCGTTAGGGGTAGATGAAGTGAGTGAATTCCGGAGGTTCTTGACTGAATTAATATGGCCATGTAGAGTCCGGTGGTGTTGCTTAATGATTATTTTGAAGCAATAGTCATATATAAATTGTCGTGAAGTGTGTAGAAAACGGAAACATGTTGGCAGATTTATGTTCCTGATTGTGTTAGGAATAATTTTGTTTTTACGGCATTTTTTCAAAAAGTAGATTTGGCAGTTGACTCTAGCGCGTTTTTCCGTAGTTTTGAAGATGCTCTTCATGAGTGCAAACTCTGTCTGGCTGAGACTGAGGGATATAAGTAGGTTGTAGTTTGCTTGAAGCATTGTTGAAGAAAATTATAAGGTAAAATTAAAAGCCAAGAACAATGCGAGATTTTTTTTTTATATAGAGTAAAATTAAATGCAATTGAGCTCCGCTTTTATAATATAAGTTTAAAACATAAGAAAAACAATAATTTAAAAAAAAAAAAAAAAAAAAAAAAACCTTGCTTGAATAGTCATCTCCCTTGATTCACAAACGCAACAAGTATTTCAAACATCAACTGATTTATTTTAACGTTCTCCTAACGTCATTTTTTGTTCTATATTTCGCGGTATCACGTGGCAAACTCGGCGGCTACTTTTCCAATTTTGAACACTCTTCCGCTGCCTTCTCTTGAAAATGGACTAATAAGTCTGAAATATATTGAGATTTATATCACCATTGAATACAACAGAAAAAAAAATTACTGTTGTTTAGAGTTAAAATTTGTGTGAAAAAGAAAAAACAAACAACAAAAAAAAGAACTTTATTTCTTTTGTTTGCATTTAATTTTACTCTATATAAAAAAAAAATCTCGCATTGTTCTTGGCTTTTAATTTTACCTTATAATTTTCTTCAACAATGCTTCAAGCAAACTACAACCTACATATATATATATATATATATATATATATATATATATATATATATATATATATATATATATAATATGTATTAAGTATGGTTGAAAACCAAATCACAATGCAATATTACGAAAATAAACAAATATTTTATTTGTTTGAAATTCATAATTTATGAATATATTTCGAAGTCAAACTCCGTCCTCAGTATTTTGCACATTTTTTTCTTTTTCTTTCTTGCCATGTTGTAAAGTTGGACAAAGAAAAGTAAGTTAGTAAAGATCCGCGCGTTGTCTCACAATGATTGTATTTTTAATTGTCCGAACAGTGCGTTAGCTACGCCAGATTAACTCACACCCCTCATATATATATATATATATATATATATATATATATATATATATATATATATATATATATATATATATATATACTAAACTTTTCGCCCATTAAAACGGGCAGAAGTTATATATTTCGTTATCTTCGAATGAATGCCAAAGCGTTAAATTTGTGTTCATTTTTGCATTAACTACTAATCCCCATTAATCTCTAAATGTGCATCGAACGGATATCATAATATATAATTCCGAGAAAAAGTGGAATGGGCAGACATAGTATATATATATATATATATATATATATATATATATATATATATATATATATATATATATATATATATATATATATACTATCTGTATTCAATCGGTGTTGCTTGTGTGAAGATATATTGCCCATCAGACGGTTTTGTTGTGAAAAACATTTAAATTATTGTAATTTTTACAGCTTTTGCCTAAAAGAAAAGTTAAAAATAATCTTTGTAATATGAGGTCAAATAAAAAAAACTGTTAGCGCAGTGGTGTTCTAAAAAAACTACTTGTTGATGCTGCGTTACTTACAAGGTAGCTGTAAAAACGGGAAATAAATCTAAACAAATTTGAGTTTATCATAAATCTAAAAAATATCAATAAAATCATTTAAGCATTTGAACCTTTTTTCAATAAATTCCTCAGTGAGAATTTCTTGTTATTTTTGTTTTATAAACGAAAGTAATTTCATTTCTGTACGTTCTATTATATTTTAGTTATTTTTTTTAGGACCTAACCGACAATAACCCCCTAGAAACCACAGCAGGAATCAAAGGAAATATCATAGTGTGTTGGATCCGTGAAGGATTGAATAATTTTAATGGGAAATCTTGAGTAAGAGAGCTTGTAATTAACAAAACAGAAATATCTTTGTAATAATTTTGGATGGGTTCTCGCATTTGTTTGGGTAGTGTGAATATTACATGAAATTGTTACTTTCTGTACGAGGCTGGGAACACATTTTATATATATGTAATGAAGCGGTGCGCTCTCTTGATAACATAGTGCGCATGGGCGCGTGTGAGAAAATCAGCAGCAGTCGTAGAATAACTGACTAGGGAAAATATTAGCAGCAGCAGCCGTTAAAGCATGTATGCAAATTGACAAGTGTGCAGGCGCTGACGTCACAGGAAGAAGAAGGAGAGAAAAAGAAAAAAAAACAAAGGACAGCACGTGATCAAGCACAAGAAGAAATTGCAACCGAGGAAGGTGGACGTGTGAAGTCGAGGGCGAGAAAGCACTGGCTAGTGTCGGCGTCAGGTGATGGGGAGAGAGACTTTTGAAAAGCATAGGCTATATGGCAGAGTGTTGTAAAAGATGTGTTTGCTAAAATACCTTTGAAAGATAATGAAATGCGTTATTGTTAGACGAATCACAAATAAATATTTTTCATTTACACTTTTTTTTTTAATTACATTTTCACCCCAAACAAGGCACAGTGCCACTTTGATGTAGGGACTACTATCAGGGACACAAGTTGCAGGAATACCATGTAGGGAGTTGAGCAGCAAGATGTCTGTTCACATTACACTTGAACTTCTGCATGTCAGTACAGTTGAGAAAGCAGGAACCCGGAAGGGAGTTCAAAGTCTTCTGGGGAAGAAACTATTAGAGTAGAAGGCTTTCTTACATCTAAAGATCTCTACTGTGTAGGGGTGAGATTTTGCTGCTTATTGGGCTTGTACGGGGTATTTACATTGAGGGGATAAAAGGGCTTGTAGTTTGTCAGCGCATCCACCATTAAAATACTTGTGGAACAGGAAGAGGGATGTAACATTTCGTTGATGGGACAGAGGTTGAAGCTTAGATAACAGTTCAGCACTTATCATGTTGGTGACTCTCTTTTGAATCCTGTCAAGGAGCGAGAGACAAGCAGCAGATACTACAGCCCAAATGTGACAACAATACTCCATACATAGGCGAATGATGGCCTTGTAGAGATACATGATACTTTCAGGTGTAAGTAACTTTCTAGCACGGTAGAGAGAGAGCCCATCTTCCTTGCAGTGACTCTAGCAGTGTTTTCAATGTATCTGTTTCAACTCAAATTCCCTGTGAACGTTAAGCTGACGAGTTTGAAAGAAGTACTTTCAGGTAATCTATCTTTAGCCATAGCTATTGGTGGTTGAGAAGGTTTCTTGTAATTATTGAAGAAACAAGCTTAGTCTTGGCAGCATTGAATGTGAATTTTGTCCCCTTTCCACTTTCTCTAGTGTTTCTGCCATTGCCTTAGACATGTGTTCATTTGTTTTCCCCTTGTGCCTGTTATAGAGTGTAGTGTCATCAGCAAATACACCCATCTCAGAGAAAATTTTATCAAGGAGGTCATAGAATAATAAAGGTTCAAGGATAAAACCCTGAGGTACACCTGCATTTATATCATATTTTTTAGATGTACGACCGTTGAGGACAACCTGGATTCTTATCTTATTTAGGAAGAATATAATCATATTAAGTATTCGTTCAGTGATACCATATGATCTGATTTTCCTGAGAAGACCATCATGCCATACCTTGTCGAAATCCTTAGATATATCTGGTGCTACCGCTCAACTCTCACCTACTTTGTTCAGTGTATGAAGCAGTTTTCCAGCAGTCAGGAAAGCAAGATTCATTAAGGCATTTTTTGTAAAGTTTGGAGAGGATTGGAGCAACCTTAGTGGAGCATTTTTTTTATAGCACAGCTGGGATGAGATCAGGTCCACATGCTTTTCAGGTGTCTAGGTTTTTTTATGATATCATGCACCTGAGAAGGAGTAATTTTCATATCATCCAGTGGGGCATCTGTCCGCAAAGGAAAGTCAGGTTTACTGGGCCGAATTTGGAGTTTGAGGCAAACCGACTGGCAAGCAGGTTAGCCTTTTCGGTTGTCATGCAAACAACCTCATGATTGTTGAATAGTAGGGGAATTGTTGCTTGCCCATTATTTACTATACTGTTGTAGATTTTACAGAAATCAAGGGTCCCTAATTTCTGTGCTTTGATGCGTTTTCTAGTGGTTTTGGTATATTCTGTCTTAGCTGTTGCTATAGAATTTCCGCAGAGGAACATATGCTTCAACTGCCGTTTTGAACCATTCAGTAGTCTTATTTGTGCACTGTTCAGCATGAAGAGAAAAGATGAGATTCTGATTGCTTTCCAGTCAGCCTTCTTATAATACCTTGTTGTTTTGAGCAATGGCTCTTCAGTTTTGGGTCGAGAATTAAGGGCGATTTTTACTATTATCACAACATGATCAGCATTCTCGAGTGAGTTATGGGGATTCGTTACACAATCATCAGGAACTGTGGTCAGAAATAGATCTAAAAGTGATGCATATTGATCTTGTTGATCTGGGAAACGTGTCGGAAACGTAACCATCTGTGATAGGAAATGAAATAAAGAGAAGCTATGTGTTATGCTACCAGATACGTCTGTGTAAGTAGAGAATCCAAGCCAATTACTGTGGAGGACATTGAAGTCACCAAATACATGTACTTGTGCACTAGTATCGAGGGAGAGTGCTGTATCTATGCTGTCAGAGACTTGATTGATTAGTGTACAGTCCTGAGTTGAAGGAGAGCGGTAGAGAAAATATAAGTAGCAATGTTATGTTGCATGTTAAGTCTAAAGCACAGAAAAGTCTGGTCGTCTGATTCTAGTTTTGTTTCTCTAGTCAAGGGGAGGGTGTTTCGGATATAAACTCCAAGTCCGTGTATATGTTTATCTGAGACCTCATGGCAAAGTGGGAGATAACCAGGCACGTTAAAGTAGTTAAAGGGGATGAAGGATGTAGGTTAGTTTCACTTAGCGCTAACATATCCGAGGTATTTGCCAGAAGAAATGATTCAACATTATCTAAATTAGTTCTAAGCCCGCAGATATTTGTGAATTCAAGCCTCAAGGGAGGAGGCAAATTGGTTTTGTCTGAGTTGAAGCCTGGTTTAATCATAATGCTTGATTGAACTACCATTTTATTTAAGAGTTTCAGGTTTAGGGTGAGAGGTGCTGGAAAAAGTGGTTGTGCAGAATACCAAACATACAACATAAGTAAACTATCAGCCGACTCCTCATCTACAAGATTGTGGTCTAGGAAAAGCCCACTGGAGATGGGTGGAGGGTCCCTTTTCATGCACGATATGACATCACAATCATCCCGATATTAAAAAAATGCTGTCAGAGTTTTATTTCTTTCCTCAACCCCCCTTTGTGTTGAAGTACTAGACAATGTGTGGGTCTGAGTGGTTGAAAAGTAACTTATATATATGTGTGTGTGTGTGTGTGTGTGTGTGTGTGTGTGTGTGTGTATTTGGATTCTTAATCTGGCAGGGGGATGTGATGCGTCTAGTGTGTTAGGTATAAGTAAGTGTTAAGTTCATGCTTGCATGCCTTCTCGCTTCCAGCTAACACCACTGGCTAACCTCGTGGTCAAAAGGGAGCAGCTATGCATAAGTATTCCCTGCCAGTACATAACCTCTCCATCATCAACACTTCTTCAGTGCCTCCACGTTGGCCACACACGGTAACTGGGTGCCTTGCAGCTCCGGGCTAAACTTGTAGGAGATCTCATAGTAGTAGGGGACCTTAGAGGTAGTTTTTTTATGGCCCACTGATGTGTAAACATGCCTCGGCACACTACCAACCCCTACCCCGCTGTTCTATGGGTGCCCTTGGTTGGGCGAAGACTAGGGGAATCAACCCCAAAATCAAACACCACTGCCTTGTGGGCCTTATCACAGCAAAAGACTAAGAGATGGGAACTCTGACTTCAAATCCTAATGCTGCCTTACAGTTTTCCTTAAAAAACTATGGAATCTCATCCAGAAAGAAAAGGTGTAGCGGACATGATAGGGCGACTGTTTACCTCACTGAGATTACTTTTGGCCAGAAGCTGCGGCCTCCTCTGCTGCCAGTCGTCACAGGTTCACTCCACTAGACATGAGCATTGGAGGTTCAGAGGTGTCTATCTGATGTGCAACAGATACTGCACCTTAACTGCGCAAGCAAGTTTGGATTCAAGGTGGAAAGTCCTGTGGTGATGGAGTGAGACTAGGCCAACACCGATGGATAAAGCACTGAAGCCCCGACTAGTCATGGTCAAGACTGACGGACTGCATGATGATGATGATTATATATATATATATATATTTATTATAGTAAATAAATAATGAAAAGTTTATTATAGATCGCTGTAAATCATTTTGTTTATTAAATATGTTCACATTTTATGAAGTATAGTTAATATATTGTTAAATGTATAGCCTTTTCCTTTTCTTATTGCGTGTTGGGAATTTTCGGCAAATAATATGTGTGTTTGTATGCATGAAAAAAAGAACAGCGGTAACAGAGAAAACGAGAAAAGATCCAAGAAGAAAGAAATTAATCTCCTTCAGCCTGCATCTATAACATCTGCATTTAAAACAAAGATCTCCCCACATCTCAAATTAATGATGCAAGCAAGAAATATACAACTATTCAAACCATCAAACTACTAGATATGTTATATATTCTGAATAGAAAAATATTACGAGAAAAAAATTATTTCATTTAAATGCCATACAAACATTCATTGACAATAAATGACAAGATACAAAATATTTGAAACAAAAATAAAACAAAAAAAATAATGCTTATGAATGGTGAAGCTTTATGTAAAAATCATAATTCTTTTACTTAAATTTATTACTTCCAAACCAATAATTTTGCAGCTCATTTTGGAGCTTATAATTATCATTAGTCGTAAAATGGTAGTCATGTGATTAGGGACATGAACTAATGACCTGGATGGAACTTGGAAAAGTTCCAATCCAATTCGTTACACAAAATCAACTTCACTTAAGATGTTGGTAACCTTCACATTGTTCCTTCCGTAAGTACTGACTAGAAAAATGTGGGAGAAACCAACGTTAACAATAGACTCTTTGGATTTGTATATGATGATGATGATGATGATGATGATGATGATGATGATGATGATGAGTTGTAAAAACATTTTAATTTTAGGTGGAGCACTTGATGGAAAATCACCTACGGATGTCTCGGTAAAAAACACTGATCTTCATCACCTTACTGGGTTGGCGTCAGGAAATGCATCTGGCTTATAAAAAACCTTCACTCAATTAAGGAAAAAATCTTTCCAAGAAAATTGGCTGCAGTCCAGGCTGAGCAATTTAAATGTTGCAGAGTCTGGTGCAATTCTTATATTTTATAAAAGACTTGACCAAAGTTGGTTAGTTTAGAAATCAATTTCTAAAAGTCGTTCCTCACAAATCAGCATTTAAAACGGACATTAAATCGAAGATGCTGATTTACCCAATGCTTTGAACGTCATATGCAATTTGTTTGTAGAAATATTGTAGTTTACTACAGTATAAATTAAGTTGACACACTGGTTTTCGTTAGATTATCTAAGTAAAGGGACATTGAGTCTGGTTATTACTGACATGAGTGACCATTTGGCAATAGATGCTGTAAATAAACACTTTATTTATGTCTGTAAGTGTATACAAGTCAAGCAAGTTTTGTCATTGGCTAATGCAGACCATCTGTCACACTTAACTCTGTAAAGCCAAAATAGTTTAGGAAGGAACTTTATACTATAATAGTATTGTAGTAGTAGTAGTATCATTTGTAACCCTAATGACACATTCGGTATCCAAAGGGTGCTTCATGCAAAAATGAATTTACTTCTGTCCAATAGTTTTGGAACTTATGTTTCATTTCAAAGGTGCGTTAAGTCAAATTTGATGCAATTTCAACAAGGAAGTTGAAACCTATAGATTTTTATTGTTTGTAGTTATAACAGTAAAAATGTTGATATTTTTAAACCCTTCAATAAAATACCACGCATGCTTCATACTAAATTTGGTGTAATTCTATCAAGAGTGCATATAAGCGACCACACACCGAATATATATATACATATATAGTAATTTATAAAATATATATGGCGACTAAGCTACACTGAATATTCTGCGTTTCATCCACTGTAAGATTCGTCAGGCTTATGCGCGAATTTTGTGGTTGCTTCTTGTTTTTATATATGTTGAGGATTTCTATATATTTTATAAATAAAAATTCAAATGAAATAATTCTTTTACTTTTAAATTCAAAACATTCCTTTCTCTCCTTTATATTTTATTGTTATTTTACAAAACATTGCAAATAAAATGAGTGCATAAATATTTTTACAGCTTGGATTGAAAATCAGTTTTCTTTCATTCAAAATCATTCAGTGTGCCAATTGGGCAGCGTTCCAGAAATTCATCAGTTCAAAGGTGTCTTCTTTGGAGAATGTGTCCAAGCATCTTAAAACTAGGTTCTGTTAGTCGATCTTTCAGTCCGTTAGTCTGTCATGCTTAGATTTGAAACAGAATTTTCCTTGCTAAACACTATTAGATATAGCAGCCATTGATCAGCTGTCGGAGCAGTTAAGCAAAATTGGTTTTGTTTTATAGCATATCAACCTCATTTAATGCAAAATCTGGTCATTTTGATAAAAAAAATTTATGTTTCAAGTTCTTTATATCTTCAAATATTTATTCATGGTGTTTGGTTTGGTTTGGTTTGCAGCATATAAACCCTTTTCAGTTCATTTAATACTGAATCAAGTCATTTTGGCAAAAGTTTTATGCTTTAATTTCTTCATATCCTTACATATTTATTCATGGTGTTTGGTTTGATTTTGTTTGGTTTGTTGAGGAAAATTGTTGTTTTTGTTTTTGGCCTTGCAGAACATGATTGATTTTTGCGAAGGAGAAAAAACAATAACATCATTTTTTGGTGTATTTAAGTCAGGAATCGATAACTTCAGATTTGGTAGCATCAGGGGTTGAGCAAAATTTATACAAAAATCAGAAAAACAATAAGCAGTTTAGGATATTCTATTTTACTTAGATTGCCAAGTTTCTTTTATGTTCTGAATAGTTCATAGTCTATGAGCGGATATATTTTAGCGTACGAATATTGCTTGATTCATGCAAGAAGATTTTTGTTAACAGGACCATAACTGAAATCTTACGTCAGTGAATACCATTTTGTTTAATTCGGATAATTTAGACTACTGTTCTCATCTTCAGTGTTATTTTCACAACGTTTCAACCAATATAATCTCCAATCTTCTTCAGCTGTATCTAGTCGAACTTGGACATCTTTTTGTGGAACTTGGGAATCTGCAGAGAATTTCTAATGAAGCCCTTTATTTAATCCACGAAAGGTTAGCATGCTCTCAATCCATTAGCCAGATACAAGTTCTAAGTTATTCGCAATTGTGTTGAGAGTATCACTCGCTCTGACTATGGCATAACGAATAAAGTGCTTGATAAAAATTCAGTTGTGAGTGACATTCTTCTGGAAGTTGAAGGTTTAATCCCCAGTCTAAATAATCCAAATAATCCAAATTATCAATCCTCATCGCAAAAATCAAAAAACATAGCCTTATTTCGATTTGCCAAATTCTTATATTCAATATGTTCCTATTTACTTGACTCCACACGAGGGTAAAATAGGATACAAGTTCAGTTCATAACGCGTTTTAAAGAGGCACTCTGGATTGGGACAAAAATAAAAATGATGCCTCAATCAAGAAGAACTCTCCTTAACTAACAAAGACAGAACAGATACTACACTTGCTCATAGCCAAAAGACCAAAGAGCGATTTTAGATGCGTATATTATGTTCTATCCGTCAGTTGGTCTGCCATTCTGAAATTAGAAATTTTTTTTTTTTAAATGTGGTTACGCATATCTATGAGAGGTTCCGGTCGTTCATTATTCAATCAATCTGCTTAAATTTAAAATATCACTTTCATCACTAAATGCACAGATTGAGTTGATGCATTGCATGAATGGTACGTTTTGTTAATTACTTGCATAGTTACTGTATTGATTGAAATGTAAGGGGCTACTGTGATAAGAACCAGATTTATAGGTGGGGTCCTAGGTGGAGAGTTAGTTGAGCAATAAGATATTTATTCACATATTTAGAACTGGATATTTGAAAGAAATTTTTATCTATATTTTTTACTTTTAGTTTACTTTAAACATACAAGCGACTGGGGAATTTGTTATTCCAATGAAACTTCTTCCTTTGGAGGAAGCCGGTTGCACCCACCTAGGATTAATGCGATTTCAAACAAGAAATAAACAAACAAGGCATAATACCAATTCCCTGTAACAGACTAGTAATAGAATCCAGATTTACAGGGGGTACATTTTAGGAGGGGAGTTGGACAGCAAGATGTTTGTTCCCATTTAAATTTCTGCATGTTGCTATGATCGGAAAAACAGAAAGCAGGAAAGAAGTCATCAAAAAAGAAAATTCTTTGGCATCCATGAACTTCTATAGTGAAAAAGTGCAATATAGCTGCTAGTTGTGTAGGGCGAAAGTATTTTTGTTGAGGGAGGACAGTTGCAGTCTTTTTATTGGAGTGTATTCGATGGAAGTACTTGTAAAACGAGCACAGGGATGCAACACTGTAGCAATGTGATAGAGGCTGGATCTTGGCAGACAGTGCTAGATCTAAGAGGAAGAAATGAGTGGCTGGTACACCAACCCAGACGTGGCAAGAATACTTCATGCAATATTCTATGTATGGGCGAATGGTGGCTTTGTAGAGATATTGGCAGGTGTGACATTTTTTCTAGCTTAAAGGAAACCCATCTTCTTTGAAACAGGTTGCTTTATAAGGGTTGTTAAAACAGTCATTTTTTTTTGTTGTTACTTCCTACACAAATTTGTGTTTCAAGTGCAGTGAAAATTTTATCAGATCTGATTTTTAAACGACACCTTTCGCCCTCATTCAATTGTTACATATTGCTTAGCAATATTTTTTTTAACCTTTGCCATATACAAAAGTGTATGTAGGTTTTTTCATACGTTAACCTGTCTCCATGGGCAAGATCAGACTGCGTTTCTATTACTTTTATCGTGTGATATAGAAAGACTTAAGGTTAGAATTCAATTTCAGATCAGAACTTGAAAAAAGGGGGTTTTACTAAACAGGGTGATTTAGATGTGAGGATTGCTAAAATAAACTTTTAGATATGAAAATGGATCCGTAATTAAGTTAACAAAATCTGAAATTTATGATTAAATTGTGTTAGTTTTCTTTTAATGATTTTTATTTTTGTTTTACTAGAAGAATCACCACTTTTTGAACATAAAAGTCTTTCGACAATAACGGCTAATGAGATGGAATAATTGTCAATTTAGTAATGGAGAACTTTAAAAGAGGATTAAGAATGACTGATGGGATGAACTGAGGTTGGGCATTTGAAAAGGCTGTGCATGACAGGACTCTGTTGATATTGGCTTTCAAGAGGATCATTAAATCTTGAAATTAGATTACTCATTAAAATAAGTCATACCTAAAGAGGCTCCGGACAAGGCACGAAGCCATTTGATGCAAGGAACTAAAAACATATTAATTCAAGGTAGAAACCCCCCCCCCAAAAAAAAAACAAGCCAACAGTAAGTGTTATATGAATAGATTCTGACCCAGAAATCAGCAATTCTTTCTTCTTTGTCGGAAACATTGCTGATGAAATGTGAGAACTAAAGGACAAAACAAGGGAAGGAAAAGTTATGAAGCTGCAGAAAGTAAACTCAATGTCCACTTTTTACTATCTGCATGAATAAATGTACTCAAATAACAAAGTCATTTTAAAAAGGAAACCGTTTTAATTTTATATTTTGGGACCGAAATATTTTTACAAAAAAGCTTATGTATTGAAAAAAATATGCAAGTACTTTAACCGATTCTTTTACAATTGGTTTGTCGTATTCTTATCATTTGAATTAACACTTCTTGAGTGAATTGAATGTTTTAAACATTATCCTACATTGCACGGTGTAATTGTATAATCGGAAAAAAAGCTAATCATAGCAAACATGATTCTACAGATGTAGTCGGTTGGCAAGTGCTAACAAATGAAAATAAACTTCCGATATAGAAAAAATAGTTAAAGTTGTGAATGTTAAGTGGTTTTGGTGCAGTTAAGAACAAGAACAGGCACGTGTCTAGAGAAGATTACTGTTGCACCTGGATGCTTAGTTTGTCATATATGAATCCATTGTAATCTTTAAAAAACTAATAGTTTTTATTTAGATTACCTCCCTTGAAAACTAATGAACATAATATGTTAAGGAAGATGTTGGTAATTTGTTAATCATTTCAATTAAGTACTCTTAATATCGCCAAAACTATTGCACATGCACGCGCACACACACATTTTATTAATTTCATATAAGCATTTATATGTTGCTACACATTCATGAGTATGTTTCAGTCAGCCAGTTACAAGTAACTAGAGACCTATTCAGGCGATATTGCTTATTCAAAAGTAGAGTTTATAGTATATCGATGCCTTTGTTCAGTCTTAAGAGAATATGAATATCTGCGCTAAGGGTAGCTGTAAGGCAAAGTTTACACAGTCCACAACCACACCCCTCCTGAATCAGCACTGCTTAATTCCAGTGGCAAGGAAAAGTGCTAGACAACTGAAAACAATGCCGGCTTTAGCAGAGAGCATATACAACACCTGGAATTCCCAAATGGTCACCCATTTCAGTACTGACCACACTGAAAATTGCTTAACTTCGCTGATCTAATGAGAACCAGTGTGTCAATGTGATTATGCCGTCTCAAGTGAAACCTATAAGATAATATATAATACTACAGCTTACTGCATAATTATTCTGAAGAAAGGATAACATTCATCTGTATTCATCAACTTTTCTCTGACAGTTGTTGGAACCCTTTTAAAAAATTTGTGAAATTTATTAAAATTCTATTTGTTCAAAGATGTATAAACTTATATAAATGAGTCTTGCAATAGTAAGCCACTAGTCAAAAGTGAAATGCAACTCTTTGTATGAATTGCTTTGCTCCTCGACATAATGTGTTGATATATATATATATATATATATATATATATATATATATATATATATATATATATATATATATATATATATATATATATATATATATATATGGGAAAACAGGATAATAAAATTACAAATGAATAACACCAAATATTAAAGTATTATAAACTGTTTAAAAAATAGTCATGCAAATTAAGCATAAGTATGGCACAATCATGTTGACACATCGGTTCTCGCCAGATCACTGAAGTTAAGCAAGGTTAAGCCTGGCCATTTGGGAAGGCTAGGCACTGTATGTACCCTCTGGGAAGGTTTGGTGTGGGGCCAACACCTTCACCCGAAAAAAGAACTCCTCGCTACAAAAGCATCTACAAAGTTGTAGATGGTTTATGCTCCTCCAGGGGTTCAAGACTATGGATGGATCGGAATTAAGCATAAAGTAGGTGTGTTTGGGTCTTTGACTTCCATTATATATACAGTATTTTAAAAGAATATGTTGCATTATTTATTTAAATAATAGTGAGATGTTTTGATGGCAATATAATTGTGATAAATGGAACAATGTTTTGTATTTATTTATTTAGATAGCTCATACTTTATTTTCAAAAATAATGGACCAATGGAAAAAATGTATCCCAAAAGCGACTGTCTTGTGGCTGAGGATTTCCTACACTTATATATTCTCACACAACAATCAAGAAAATATAATCATGCGTAGCAGTTGAACTATTAATATGCTTCACGATAATGGACACATTTGTTTGAAGGATGTTTGAAGTAACAGAGCGGTCTTGACTATTGTATTTGAGTATTTTCTGAACGAGTGTTCATGGTAAGATCTTGTGTGTTCTTACGCATAAGGTTGTTGGCATATCTTTCGGTGTCTCTTCACATTACCGACTGTCGTTCTACAATGGGGAATGAAGCTAAATTCCTCAAAGAGGAAGACGACACAAGCAAGTATAGAGCTGTTTAACTGTAGGACGTTACTGAGTAAATGTATGCTAATAAAACACCACACTGTTGGCAAGCAGAATACAGAACAACAGTGTAAAAAAAAAAGCAAAACATTTTTTGCAACAAAAATTTCCACCAGTTGAACACTATCTTACTAGTTTCCTGTAATTGTCGGCTTGCCTCGATATTGTATACAGAATTTAATTCTCTTTCATTTCCCATGATAAATTCTTGTTGGCTGAGAGATTGATTACTAGGCTACAAAGTCAAAAGTTACTTTGTGTCTGGGTTCGAATCCTCTGTCTTGCAGTAATTATCACTTCCTACACTGATGACTGCATAAGCATGATACATGAAGCATGTTTTTAAGTAAAAATAATCAATAATTTTATATATATATATATATATATATATATATATATATATATATATATATATATATACACACACACAAATATATGGTGGTTTGGTTATGATGTTTGGTGTCTTAATCTCCTCCCATTTTGCTGATGAGGAGATGATGATCCAAGATAAAACCTTCGTCAATTATTGTCAATTTTAATAAAAATGAACATTGCTCTCCAAAACGATCGTACACTCAAGTTGATTTTGTTTGTTTTTCCTTTTGAAACTGATTGATAATTCACAATTAATAGTTTTTTACTCATTATTAATATAGCTCTAGGATACATATACCTATTGAGCTTATTATATATATACAGTATTATGGGCACAGTTCTTTTAAAAGTATTAATACATTTATTAATACATTAAAATAGACTCTGCTCTTTTGACTCCAGGTCTAATTCCCTCTATAAAATATATACACACAAACATATATATAACCTATACACACACGCATAAATATATATATAAATGACAAAAAGTCTATATTTCGAATTCCAAGATATTGTCCATCTTACCGTTTATTCCTTTCAGCATGTTAAAATGTTCAATTCTTGACAGCACCTGCTTTGTAGGACAAAACCATTAATTTAATTATTATCTCAATTTTTTAATCTTTTCTCCCTGACTCATCAGAAGAATAAGAACTCATTAACTTTAAAATAAAATTTAAAAAATATATACAGGATTACATAAATCCGAAAAAAATTAGAAAAGGGGTTGCAATTGTTTTTATTTTCTTTAAAAATTAATGAGTTTTTATTCTTCTAATGAATCAGGGCAGAAATTATTAAAAAATTGATATAATTATATGAATGGTTCTGGGCTACAAAATAAACGTGTAAGATGGACAACATCTTAAAATTTGGAATATAGACTTTTTGCCATTTATTTGTATATGCTCTGTAGTTACATTGAACTTCATAAATTAAAGGATTGATATAAATAAAGGATGAAATATAATTGAATAAGCATATTTTCCCCATATATATATATATATATATATATATATATATAGGCGCATAAGCCTGAGGAGTCCTAGAGAGGATGAAACGCGGAATATTCAGTGTTGCTTAATCGCCATATATATTTTATAAATTACTAACTAGCTCTACCTACGTATTGAGCACTTTTGAAGTAAATACTTAAAGTTTACACATAAATCTACACTTTCGTATATTAATTTTATGTGAGTAAATTAAGTAGTTATATATATATATATATATATATATATATATATATATATATATATAGGAATAAGTGTGTGTAAGAAACTTTGTTTGTATCTAATGATATACACATGCTGTTCTGTTTGTGTAAATACATTTGTAGATCAAAGAATGGGATTGGCTGTTGAAGACTTTTTTCCTATTCAAAACAAACTTTGAGCAAAGGTATAGCTTGATATAAAAAGGTTGATTATTTGTGTTGTCAATACTTGAACATAACTTACGGTATATATATATATATATATATATATATATTACAAGTATACTCTTCATTGAACGGGTAAAATAATATCTTCAATTTTTCACTAGATTTTTTTCTTCCTATGAAGGTTAAAATCTAGATATAATGCAATCTGTATTTCAATTTGGATCAAAATCTATTACATGACATAGATTTTTAAAAATCTATAAAATTTAACTTGTGTCTAATGACTATGAATCAAATTTATTGCAAATTTGAAGCATCTGAATTTTCAAATGGAAGGTCGGGCCTATATTATTGAAAGATTGTCTATAGTTTTTTTTTTTTGGGGGGGGGGGTTAGGAACGCAAATTCCTCCGACGCCCAAGTTGTGTTCGTGTTGGACGAAACGAAAGAAAAAGTTTCAAAATTTTCTTAACTCTCAGCGTTGTAATTAAGAGGCTTTTTATTTTCCACCACTCACCCGCCTCTCCTCAAGCAGCCGTCGTATTTTCTTGGAGATAAATGGTCATGCTGCACGAATGGATTAGAGTTCTTAAGTTAGTAGATGTAAAACAATTACGTTTTTTTAAATGGAAATCAAGACAAAGCATGGAGCCCCTTGATGTAAAGAGATAAGAACGAAAGATGATTATTGCAAAGACAGGAGATACCTATTACCTCTAGTCTTGAAAAATTAAGGTTGTGGGTAGAAGGGAAACAGTGAGCAGAAAGAGAGTTCCACAACCTTGCAGTCCTTGGAAAGAAGCTACTGAAATAGGAAGCTGTATTATAATGAGGTATTAAAGCAGCGAATTGATGGAGACCACTAGACCAACGAGTCAAACGAGCTGGAACAAAGGAAACAGGGAATAGATCAGATAATTCTGAAGAACACATGTCATTGTAGTATTTGAAGATTGAGACTAGCAACATCACGTCTGTGAGTGAAAGGTTGCAGTGAAGAAGAAAAGAGTAAGGCCAATCAAATGACAGATACGTATCTGCAATTTATCAAATACCTTCAAATGGTATCCAGATTCACCAGCCCAAATATAACAACAACACTCCATAGTCTGATAAAAGATTTTTAGAGATAAAGAACAGCCTCGAGCATGAGAAAGTGTTTAGAGCGATAGAGAGAACCGATTTTATGAGAAGCTGAAAGAGCAATGGATTTGATATATGGACTCAATGAAAAAAAAAAGTTTGAGAGAAAGAGGAAAAAATAATGACCAGAAAAAGACTAGTTTGGAAGTCAATTTCTAAAAACAGTCCAGCACATGCCAGCATGTAAAAATGGACGTTAAACTGATGATAATGATGATGATGATATCTGTCTTTCATGCATAAACCTGAAATAACATTTTTTCCATTCTGCCATGTTTAAGTCTGAAATAACATTATAAGATGGTTTACTTGGTTAATACAGTAATTAGCCTGGTCAAGTTTTAGCACCTATACTTAGACCCGAATACAATAATCTGGCATCCCATTAGAGCATTTGCTAAATTAACAATGTAATTTTTATGCCATAACAAGCAGTTTCTTTCCTAAAACTGTCCATCTATGGAACGCAATACCGTATGTCTTCTTCCAATTTGATTATAACATGGCAGTCTTCAAATCTAACGAATAGGTTCCTGTTAAGCCGCCCTCTTGGATAACCATGCCCTACGCAAGCCCCTCCAAGAATGGTCTTGTTGTCTCTCCATCTACCTGACACCTAACCCTTATCTAAGAATGGCTTTTGTGCCCTGATAAGTGGTGACCTTTCTAGTAAAAAAAAAAGAATTTTGATCCATTATTTCATGGTCATACCATCAGTTTCTTGTTCTGCATGCATATCCTTATACTGTCTAGATTCAATCTTCCTCCGAGGTCATCAGATCCAAGCCTATTTTTGGGGGGACTCACATTACACATGATCCACTATATCATTCCTCACCATACAATGCATAACCTCAACCCCCACTGGCCAGGTTTCATTTTCATTCATCATCACATTATCTACTTATGCTCGATAAAATTTGGTTGACAGATGCTGATTAGTAATGGCAGGAGTCTGTCATTCATAAAATCAGAAATATGTTTTTTTATCAGAAGCTGTGTAGATTGTATAAACATAGCTTATTTAAAAAAAAAATTGCACCTCGATATTTTCATAATTTTTTTTTTTAATAATTTCGCTTTCCTGACTTCGTATGATTATTTCTATAACAACGGAGATAAATTTCTAAAAAAGAATAATAAAAAATATAAAATGAATAGAAATGGCATTTAAATGTGTTGCCCTGTAGCCCAAAGCATCTGACATGGTTGACAGTGCAAATCCTTGAAAACAGTAAGTAAAATAGACACTACGATTCACAAATATAAACTAAGGCAAATATGGGGTGCCTTAAATAAATTTCTAGACTTTTTTGTACAGGTATTTAAAATTTCCGTAGAGTCTTAAAAATTCAGTATGTTATTGCTATACATATGAGATGACTAACCGATTTTTATGATTTCAGGTTCAAATGAACAGTTAAAGCAAGAATTGGAATACACCTTACTAAAGCCTAATTGTTACAGCTGGTAAATTTCAAAAATGCAATCTGGATGAGAGGACATTTTAGAAGAATAATATGCAATATGTTTTAAATTTGGAAAAAATGCCGCAGAAACGTATAGAATGCTTCAGACTGCTTTGGGCCATCTTGCATGAATCGACCATCAGTTTTTGGGTAGCATAAGGTAATTCAAAGAAGGTAGGGAATCTGTGAGGGATGATGAGAGGTATGGGATGAGAAAAGAAGTCAGAACACCAAATAAAGAATTTCATGGATAAGGAGAGTTGTGTTTCTATAGAGATAATAAGTGTACAATTTGATGTCAGTGTGGGAACTGTTTACACAATAATTCGCAAGGAACGCAAGATGTGGAAGAGGATGTCGTTATGAGACAATTGAGAAGATGAAAGAGGCTGTGACGAGGGTCATTGACACGCTCACATAAGAGGACTTCCATGGGGCCTTCCAGAAGCTGTTGGAACATTACAACGAGTGCATTGCAGCCGGAGGAGATTACTTCAAATGGGACTAGAGCTTCATGTGTGTACTATCAATAAATGTGCCCATATGAAAAAGTCTGGAAACTTATTGAAGGTGCCTCGTATATATATATGTATTTGTAATGTTTACTTAAATGATTTCTTCTAATGATAACTGATAACCTAGAAAAAACAGGATTAAATTCAGTGTGAGAAAATAGGGAATCTCAGGTGTAAGCCACCCCCTCTCCTAAAAAAAGAGACAAGTTTGCAACAACTGTAAATTAAACAAGTCGTTTTATGACAAAAGACAACATGAATAAATTCTCTGCCCACCAACAAAATAATGTGGAATTTGATCAAACAAAACACTTAGGTTTAAACTGTTGCAAAGTGGAACACATGTGAGAGAGCGTGGCCGCGCGTTTGACAGCCAACGTATGCAAATGACCGAGCCATGTGCGAAGTGACATCACAGCAATGAAGAAAGAAAGAAAAAGATTATATATATAAAAAAAAAAGAAAAACGTGAACCGAAAAAGGGAGAAATAGATGTCTTACATCCATGGGTCAAGAGCAACAGGGAAAGACATGTCATAAAATAACCGGACAAAGACAGAGTACGACATGTTCGACATGATAGAATCTTGTTAAGCACATTGGAGTTCAATTAGCCTCCCTCTGATATGGTCTTGGATATGATCTTAAACTATATCCGATGATGAGGCCCCAGCTTGCGGACTTTGGGGAGTGTTGAGCCACCCTTTAATTGTCATTGCTCCAAGGTCCACTGTGACCTAGAATGGTAGTACCTGTTAGGGTCCCAACTATGGGTTACATAGAAACTGACGGAAAAAACAAATATATTCTATTAAAAAATTGTTCTTCAAAATCTCTGGATTCGGCATTAAATAACCTGAAAAGGGTTGATATGCTGTAAAACAAAAACAACAACAACAACAACAACAACAACAACAGCAGCAACAATCCCTGTGATATTCTGAAGGGTTATCATATGGGCGGGGGGTAGATGTGGTTCTTCAGCTGTGGTAAAGGCAATACATCTAGGAAAATGGGCTATGCTGGAAAAACAAACCGGATAGAGAGAGCTCGTTGGCCCTGTAAAGTAGTCTTCTAATGATTATGTCACAAACAAAGCACCTGCTTCAAATTTGCCATGAATCAGTACGGAAGTAGTAGGTTCAGAAAACTGTCATAAGAATGTTCATGTTAACGTGCAATCTGTTTAACGGAAGATAGTGAAACATAATAAGGAATTTATTGTAATTTTTCCATTTTCTGTAGAAAAAAATATTGCGTCTACTGCGAACAAGAAACTTTGCTTATTTTTATTTTCTTATACTTAATTCATTTAACAAAATATTGTTGGGAGGAAATATTTTTATACAGGACAATCCCAGCCAAATAAAATAATTCAATATACAAGATAGCGCAAAGTAAGAATTATATGATTTATATTTAAATTTTTGCAGTAAAAATATAGAAGTTTTAAGCAAAAATTTATTATTTGAAACAAAGAATATACGAAATTTAAAGTAATTTCCTTAATCCATGGATTTTCAATGCATGGCTCATCTCTTTAGAGGAAATGTCTTTAGCAAAATAATGATTATAGATGAATATGATTTTATTTTTAGCACATATTGAAAATTAATTTAAAATATTTTTAAAGGAACTTAGAAAAGGACATCATTTTAAGGTGATCTAATGGGAGAATTGGATTAAACAAGAAAAAGGATATGTACCCAAGGTACACGATTCGAGTGGTGCCTTGGAAATAGAGGTGTATATTAAACAACCCTATATTTAGAAATTTAAAAAGAACCGGAATTGGTAATTTTATTGGAATTGTGAATTTAGCACAGAATTAATAATTGTATCAGAATTGGGAAAAATATTGGAATCGTTCCATCACTAGGTTTAATTATGGTTACCATTTGTTGGCATTCAATTTAAAACGTATTTTATTTTATCATGACATAATATAACAGATATATGCAATACTTTTTCCAAGCTGTTTAGGCGAATAAAAATGGTTGGACTTGGACAATTGAATAATCAAGTGGAATTTAATTAAGGTAAGCTTTAGACATTTTCTTTTTCAAATACTACAGATTTTCTAAAAAGTAAATATTCTGCAAAACATTAAATATTTTACAATTCAATAATTTTTGGAAAATCTGTTCAAAGCATATCTTTTTTCTAATCATAAACTATCAAGGATAAAATCCACTCGAGAATAATGGTTAATGAGATGGATAGATTATCAGAATATTACGAGAGGATAATAAATGATGAGTGGATTCGACAAAATTATGAGGTCGGTTTATTGCAAATATTTGTAGACGCTGAATTTGAAGATGTCCATATTATAACGTAAATGGAAGCAATCATGTGGTTTCACAAATGGTAAGTTCTTGGAAATAATCTCTGTTTATGGAAATTCTGTTTGATGTAGAGAGCAAGAAAAGTGTTTTGCAGTCGTGATAAGACGAGCCCTTGCTGCGAATGCTTTACAAGTAGGAACCAGAGATTAAAGCTCAGTCAAGCACTTTCCTGTAAAAAATGGGCTGTAGAGAGTAGAAAAGATCATCCACTAGATTGCAAAGTCGATTTAGTACTCTGTCTAGACAAGAATATAAGTATATCTGGGATCCTTATCTGAAGATTATGATTAGCTGGTTAAACCATGAATACCAATTGTAAAGCAACTTAGGAGAGATGTCAAAAGTCTCACAATTAAGGATATTGTCAACTCCATCCATGAACAACCATTCAGTAAAACAGGTTACTAGATTATTACTCAAATACGATAGCCAAAACCACTCAGCTTCTTCAAACAAATATATCCTTTTTGCAGGACATATCAAAAAGGTAGGTGTGTGTGTGTGTGTATGTGTGCCTCACTAGAATATGGTTGGCTGATTAAGTCATAAATATTGACTGGTAAAGCCGCTTGGGAGAGGATCAAAAGATGTGGTGAAAGCCTCACGTGTAAGGTGACTTACTGGATTATGACTCCAATACAGTAGCCAAAACCACTCAGCTACTTCAAAAAGAATATATCCCTTTCGAGACATATAAATGAAAAATACACTAGTCAAATAACTATCAATACAAATGAAGAAAATAGTCGTAAAAACATTAATGTCAAATATTACATATAAGGAAAAAAATCTATAGAAGTGTGTATGGTGTAGTGGCTACAGACACGGACTGTGTGTTCGGTGTGCAGAGTTCAAGTTTTGTCAAAGTTACTGCATCATTTTCTTTAATATCTTAGGAAAAGAATGAATCCATATATCCACCCTCCAGCTATGGGTTAAATAGTAGGATAAGTTCAAGCATCAGGCATTGATTGTGCAACTGAGCTCAGAAATAAAAGTCTTTCTCTATTTATCTTGTTATTGTTTTCGGTTGTCTTAGACTTCTTGCAGTTGATTTAGGAGAGGTGCAGTTTGATTTAGATAAGAACTTAAAAAAAAAATGGAACTTAAAATGTAATTTCTTTTTATTGGCCGAATTTCATTTTTAAGTTGCCATGGAAGAAGTGTTGTTATGATCTTAAAGTTGGGTGAGAGTTAATTGTCCCTCGTCTTCTTTTTATTCTTTGTGTGTCTCTGAAACATATCGTCATACAACAATTTCCCACGTTTTTATGCAATCCTTTGCATTGTTGTTGTATTCTACAAGACTTTTAACGCTGTACTGGTTGGGCAGTAGAGTGTGACATCGCATGGTCCTCCTCTCCATATTGGCAGATGGTTGGGTCAGTTTTGTACTCCCATCTAATCATAGCAACTTTTGATTGTACCATTGAGTGTTTTTAATTGGACCCAGAGTTTTTTGGGGCTTCATAAGGGGTATTCCCATATCAGAAGGGGAAAGGGGCTATTTTCTAGCCCTCTGGTTCACATTTGTAGTCTGGTATCCTCCTGAGATGTTGGTAAGGACTCGACATGGCTGAAGAAGCTTCTCTTTGACTTCAGTCATAGATAATTGGTTCACGTTCATTGAGATGGTATTCGCCCTTTATAGCCCCCAGTAAAGATCTTGCATTAGTTTTCTATTATATAAAAAACAAAAACAACATTGGCTTTTAAATTGTTTACCAGCTGATCTAAATTGTAGTTTTATCTTGTAAGTAAACAATTGATATCGTCAGAGTAAGTCGATAAGATTGGGTCAATGAAGAAATCCCTAAAATCTTTTTAACGCTTGTGCATGAAAACGCACCTGTGATATTTAGCAGTTAAAAATAAAATGACAGCGAAACTTAATAAAATACTTACTTAGTATAGAAAAATATTAACGTACATCGAAAATTATGGTAAATGCTTAAGTAGAAATTAAAGAAAATAATTTAGCAATTTTACATTTTTGACTTTTTTTATTACATCTTATTACATTTCCACCTAAAATAAAGCAGAGTGCCACTTTGATGTAGGGGGCTATTATCAGAGACATAAGTTGCATGAATACTATGTAGGGAGATGAGCAGCAAGATATCTGTTCACATTACACTTGAACTTCTGCATGTCAGTAAAGTTGGGAAAGCAGGAACCCGGAAAGGAAGTCCAAAGTCTAGCAGTTCTGGGGAAGAAACAATTAGAATAGAAGGCTTTTTTACATCTAGGGATCTCTACTGTGTAGTGGTGGGATTTTTCTGCTTGTTTGTCGGGGGTATTTATGTCGAAGGGGTACAAGACTTAAAGAGGAGACAATTAACAAGTTATTAATGCAGACGGAAAATTTGATAATAGCGGACTTTACTGGATTACGTTGCATAGTTGAATTTCATAAATAAAAATACTTGATTATTTTCCGTAATTTTCGGTGTAGGGCAATATTTTTAAATCCCAAATAAGTATTTCATAAAGTTTTGCTACCATTTTATTTTTAACTACCTATTTCATTAACAGGTGCCATCTTTTATTTCCTTGAAGATAAAACCCTCAGGCCACATTCATTGCATGACGTAAAACATGAAAAAAAAAAATGTCTACTTACTGATAGTTTGATATGCTTCAGTCGCATTGGACCAAACATTGCGTAACCAGAATTCTGAAAAACACACAAAAAAACATTAGATCAGAAGAAGAAGAATGGGTTCAATCGAGTTACAAAACGTTATTCTTATACTTAAATGGAAAGCTTGACAAACAGATTCGTAAGTAATCAATATTTGATGACGAAATAAAACTTCACGGTTGAGATGGTTATATGCAACCAATGGTGGACATTAATATCAAAGGTTAAGACAATAAACAGAATTTATAGGAAATGCACACATTTAATGTTCTCGTGTGCTACAGTCAGGAAATGGAATTGCCAGGGCATAAAACTCGAGCCTGTAGAAATGATTCAAAATGTTAGAGTCGGTTTTATTTACTTATCAGTTTACGGTCTTAATCCCATCATCGTTCTTATATTTCATAATGTTACGAATGCTACACGCGCTGAGGCTTTTAGTCAACGTTTCTTAAGAATTCTGAGAATTTCAAAGCAAACCCTTTATTTAATTTGCACGCATGGGGCTAGTGGGTAAAAGTGCTAATTAAAATATACACAGTGTTCCTAAATTATGTATATACACTCTTCGAATCGTAGAATTTACTGAATTTGACTTGCAAACAAGGTTAATCCAAGAAGACTAAGAATACACATTTCAAGATATTGGCAATAATATTTACCAAAAAACATAAAAGTCTAACTTCTAATAAAGATAAAATATTTGAAGTAGGAAGCCTGAAACCATTTCAGAAAAATGAGTGTAGCAGAATATGCTCAAGTATCAGAGTATATATTGCAGGAGGTTTGCAGATCCATTTTTTTTTTTTTTTTTTTTTCACAATACGAAAAGTGCATTGAGCAGAACGGATTAGGGTTATGTTTATGAACATTCTGAAATTACCCAAAGTAGCCCTTATGTTCATTCAATATTAATTTTCCATGTTTTTGATAATTTTAACTGTCAGTATTTTTAAGTGTGTATTCAGTAAATTGAACGAGTTATATCGATTCAAAGAGTATACACATCATTTTTGGAGACGCTGTATTTTAAAATAAATTCTACCTAGAAGCTGAATGTTCAATCCCAGATGAAAAAAGAAAGCAAAAATAATACAATTGGCTATTATTATAAGATTCCTACTTTGTCATGGTTAATAAAACTGAGTAATCTCCCCCCTTAAATTTTATAACGTGTTCCATTAAAAGTTTTGTAAAAATTTCAGAATTCAACAAGACGCATTAAAGAATATCGAAGGTTACACTAGCCTAAACATTGTGAGAATAACTCTTTTAAGATGAGAACAGTTGTCCAAATTATCTAAATAATACACGTTAGCGAGACCTGTGGAAATTCCACAGGGGACTCATTCATATGCAATATATTGATGTTGGCATTCTGTAGATGTTCAGTGTAAATGGAGAGGCTCTGATATTATTGTAGCTTTTTCGTTAAAACTGTAAACATATTTATCTAAGCTAGCAGGGACGCCTGGCAAAGCCCGGTCAGAAGTATGTTTAAAAATTATATTTTAATTCTTGTAGATTTCTTATATATTATTATAGAGTTAATGTTCCATCGATTTTTATATATTATAAAGTTGCAATTTCAAAAAGAAAGAAAAATATCCATATGACTTGGGTGCATTACGTTGAATCGAAACCAAAATAAAAACTCATGAAATATATATAACTTGAGTTCCTTCAGCAATAATCGAAATCGAAACCAAAACTTATGAAGAATTCTTGATAAAATTATTTATAAAAAAAAAAGAAGAGATTACTGGAGTGCCATCAGTTATAATCGAAACTGGAACCAAAACTTATGAAAAATTTTTGATAAAATTATTTATGATAAAAAAATAGATGACTTAAGTGCCATCAGCTATAATCAAAACCGAAACCGAAACCAATACTTATGAAGAATTCTTGGTAAAATTATTTATGATAAGAAATGGAAGTATATAACAATTAAACGACTTGGATGTAAGCATGACACAGAAAATAACACACATGCTATCGTATTAATATATAGATTACTAATCTACATCTTAAAAAATCTGGAACATAATAATAATAATAATAATAATAATAATAATAATAATAATAATAGCTAGTGGAACCTGTGGAAATTCCATAGTGTCATCTTTCATATGTAACACATTGCTGGTGGGCATTCTGTGGATGAATGTAGACCCAGTGATATTATTGAAGCCCTTTTCTGGAACCCATGGTGCAGTGGATAGAGGCGTTGAATTTCTATGGTTCCAGGTGAGCATTGTCTGAAGATAGTGGTTTCAATCCTACTTAAAGCTGTCCAGAGGTATAGTTGGCCAAAACGTGGTGAAATGACAATAACTATGAAGATGAGGATAAGTCAAAAAATGAAGAATTTATCTGGTGATTACGGTTTATCCCCAAATATCCTTATGTCTGTGACATATTTATATTGTATGGACGCCCAGTGCGAATGTAAACCCCATGATATAATTATACCACTTTTAGACAAAACAGATACTATCCTTGGATCCTAGCCAGAAGACCAAGAAGGTATATTTTAGTTTCAGAACGACTCAAAAGCGACATACTTTTTTTATTTTAATTTTTTTTTTTTTAGATTTCGTCTTTGGTAATCGGGCGATCCTATTTATTAAAAGGGAGGATAGAAGGTGATAACATACTATGAACATTAAATTAGCATATCTATACTCATTTAATGTTCGCAGTATGTTATCTTCTATCCTTATTAATAAATAGGATCTTCCAATCGAATAATTCATAATCTAGAAAATGTGACCCACATACGCATGTTAAAGGTACTACAGTATTAATATATAGATGATGATAATGATGATAATAATAATAATAATAGTTATAATAGGGTCAGAGGATGGAAAGCTCAAAGAGAAAAAGCAATAACTAGCCCTCTATTGGATATGTGCGAAGAGGACTGGGACCTTGGGGAGGCTAGTTGCTCTCCAAATTCCAGTAAAGCTGAATGGCCATTGCTAGTTAGAAGTCAATGGTAAGCATATGCTGCAATAATGCGAATTTATTTGAAAAAGTTATCAAAATGTATCATGATTGTTATATTTTCACTCAAGTCCAACACGTTGTATGTAGAGACAGCTGCAAAAGAACAAAGGTAAGAAATTCAACACGTTTTTTTTTCAGTTTTAACAAAAGGCATTTATTAACAGTACTTTCCAAACCACGCCTGCATCTTATTTTTTACAGTTCCTCTCATCTGCTATGTGGTAAACAAAACTCTGCCGTCTTGACACGTCTTTTCCATTCTCTCATGCCGCCACAGAGTTACACGACTATTTCACGCCAGCATGTGCTTCCTGGTCTTTATCAGCGCGATGTAGTTCCAAATCTCTCTCGGCTTTTTTCCACTTCTCTTCCTTAGCTGTGATGTCAACTTGCGCCACTGCTTGGTCGTTTGCATTCACCAAGATGTCGCTGCTGCTATATACAAGTTCGTAGCTTCGTTACAGAAAGAGGCGAAGACTACTGGAAAATCGGGGATATTTCTTGTCACTCAGACTCCAGGGAAGGCCACTGGTGGTTGTCAGTGAGTAATGACCTGTGTGAGTACTCCTAGTGAGTCCAAATAATAATAATAATAGAAGAAGAAGAAGAAGAAGAAGAAGAAGAAGAAGAAGAAGAAGAAGAAGAAGAAGTTATTTTCAGCTGACCTGTGTTTGAGATTAATGAAAAGAAACCTTGTATTGTTCATGTACACATCAACATTTCACATGCTTCTCCCTTTCCCGGTCAATTAAGGTGAACAAAAAAACCAGTGAGAATTAGCTGGAATATTAATTAGTAACACGAGTGATTTCAATAGTCACGTGAGCAAATCTACATATTTTTAGATTCCACCTTGACATAATTGCAATTATCAGATGACAAGTTGGTGCAATTTAGCACAATATTTCTTTTCCTTCTTTAGTTTGTACAATTAATATTAATCATAATAATCAAATATCGTTTACTTATTTTTTTTCCTTCTTTTTTATAAATTAAAAACGAGTTTGGAAGATCGAGCAAATAGTAGCTTCTACCTTGAGATTTATAAATATTTTGTCTATATCTGGTTGCATATTATTGTTATTTTATTTACCCTACCCCTTCTCGAGGTTAGACATAAGGTCAAGTGTTGATTTGATGAAAGCATTTCTGTGGAACAAACTGGATTCGAACTTGGCACACTCACCTTTTCAGTCAATGTCGTTAAACTACTTAGCCACCATCACTCCCCATAATTATTATTATTATGTGGTGGATTTTAACCGTATCATTATATATAAATGCTTTTTGCCGTGTTTGATAACTTTCTGGCAATTCCAAACCTTAATTTCTTGTTATAAATTTCTCCCTCTCCGCGTGGCACGATTTTTAGTTATTTTATAGCGAGAAGGCCAGAGAGCAGAATTGCCGAAACATTAAGAACATAACATGAAAATATGTAAATAATGTAAAATTCTTCTTAATTTTTGAGATGAGGATTTATAATTTGGATTATTTAGATTATTCGGACTACGGTTCTCAGCTTGGGCGTTATTCTCACATTTTTGATAATTTAACCCTTAGCCTTCTTCACAGAATTTCGAATGGAACCCTTTCTTTAATCCACGACCGTGGCAAGGACTTGTGGTGTAACGGATAAGGTACTAAGTAAATTTCAGTTCTATGTGACACTCTTCTGAAGGTTGCCAGTTCAATCCTCAGTACGATTGATATTAAAAATATAAATGCGAATTATTTAAGACGTCTACTCAGTTATGGCTAATGGAAAAGTGGGTGCTACCCCCCCCCACTCATCTTGTGGATTAAATAAAGGATTCTGTTTGAAATTCTGTTGACGCATCATCTCTAATAATCTGCTCAGTTTAAAGCAATCTGTAAAAGGTATTTGTCTAAGCATCTATCTGACAAAACCATTAATCCGTATCCTCGAGTGGCATTCCGGATTTGATAACCGGTTACTCATTAGTAGAACCCCCCCACCCCACAAAAAAAACAAAAAACATTTGATCGAAGTCTTGAGATCTTGTACTTCCTTCTTGTTGCAGGAAGATGTGATATAAAGTCAGATGTTGGATAGGATCAAGCTAGCGCTCCTAAAGGCATATTAAAAATTGCCTGCGCAGCTCTATTGGTATCCCCCGAAAGACAGGAAGCAAGACCTGAGTGAGTGGACTTCCTAAAACCGCGCAAGACCAGAGTCGTATCTCAGTCAAGAGAAAACAAGTCATTTTAGCATTGGTCCATTCTGTTCTTTATTTGTAGCAAATGGCAGATGGATTCTTTCACATCGTCCAACAAGTTCAAACTAGGAATCTTAAATCAGCCAAGGAGAATAAAATATTCATATGACTTGATATCTGTTAACAGCCTGATGTTAACCAGATTAATGAACGTACAGTGAAAATGTTATTCATCAACATATTAAATGCATATCTCAATATCAATTGAAATATTCATGGACATGATTGGTGTCTATACGACTCAGTCTGAAAATTTTCAAGTGCAACGTGAACCACCATCTCGCTGCCCTAATCCCTACATAGTACCCCAGTAGATGTTTCCCCTGATAGTAGCCCCCTACATTAAAGTGGCAATGTGCCTTGTTTGGGGTGAAAATGTAATAAAAAAAAAAAAAAAAAAAAAAAAAAATAGGTTTTATATTATCTTTTTGTGATCGATTATCAAGTGTTGTTGCGATATTAGAAGGACATATAATGAGCTCGCATCAAGTTGTGTGTGAAGTTTAACGCATTTGCAACTGAGACCCCCATGTGTAATTAGGATTTTAACAAGCATTATTTTGATTCAACGCAAGTTTTTTTTTTTTTTTTTTTTTACCCACAAACAAGACATATTACCACTGAAGTGTAAAGGGCTACTGTGAGAAGGGCTAGGTTTATAGAGGAACAACTTATTCTTCATGTATCTTTCAGTGTTCTTAGATTTTGTATCGGAATGTCTCTGATAAGTATCACAAATCGATAATCAAAAAAACTCCAATTAAAGAAGGAACTAACCGATTTTGACAAAAGTTAACACCCTGATATAGCCTAATATCACAAGTGTATTTTAAAAGTTTTATAACCACACAAGCAGAAAGGCCCACTGTATAAAATCAACAGTAGGTTCGTTGATAAAACAAGGGCATGTTCGAAATGAATGTTTCTGCTTAGAGCACAATTGAACTATTGTGCTTGAATTTTGCCTTTTTAACTTTAATTCAAAAAATAATTTTATATACGCAGCAGTAAGTTCTCTACAGTGCAATGTAGACTATTGTGGACTAAGTCACTGCGATAAGGGATGTAAATCTTCTTTCAGTGCATCATGATAGGCTCTCATCTAAAACAGGCAATCAATCGATTTAATTGAAAAATGGACGATTTCACTGATTTCTATGACAATAAAAGTATTGAAGTGTGGTACATTTGTTGATCCTAATTTAATGACGGGAGACGTCGGGTCTCTCTGCTAGTGGATGTATAAAACTTTAATCCTACGATCAGGTCTAGTAGAAGGATATTTTGATCTTAAACAAAATATACAGCTATTCTGGTCCCAAAAGAAAATAACTATCAGTCATTTGTTATTAAAAGACAAGCGCATATGTTTCCTTGAGGAAAAACAGTAAAACTGAAACCTTTTATTGATGTAATTATTACTTTTTTCAATAGTGGAGAGTTGGAGTCGGGAAGTCTGTTGTGAGTTTCATTGTCAGTGTAAAAGATTAGGAATAAACAGAAATTCAAAAGATGGATAGAGAAGACATTTTATTGAACACAAGCAAAGGATTATGGGATATTTACAAAGGGAGATAATAAGAAAAACAAGAACTGCTGCTTTCTGGATCGTCATCTATCTAACTAACACTTATCCTTTGCTAGTTTTGGAATTTAAAGTATTTCTTTTAGCCGTAGACATCAAGTGGCTTCACATCTTGTCTGGAGTGTTTTCTATAAAACAATCATGGATTTTTTTTTTTACAAATATGAAAAAGATTTACACTTTAATAAAAATATATTAAAGAAAATATATATTAAAATATATGTATATATAGTCATCCACATACAGTACTGTTTCGCTGTTTCACAGCTCAGTGTGGCTAGACAAGCAACTACCTTAAGCCAAGATCGAAACTCGACTGAGAAACGACAGTCGGAGTTTTTAACCGTTGCACTATTCGACTGCTGCTGCTATGCGGGCAGTGAATTAACAATGTTTTGACATTGTCCAAATACCTAAGCTCAATTTGTTTACACAAAGAGCATCGCTTAATACGCTAATGGTAATTTGTATATTACTTTCCAATATGCTCAACCTAAGATAGGGAGTATATATATATATATATATATATATATATATATATATATATATATATATATATATATATATATATATATTATCATTATTATTAATATTATCTATATAGACAAATATTAAATACTCGATTGAACATGCTAATATTTCTGAGCAAATTGGTTTATTAAAAAACAACTGTTCCTCATCAGGCAAGAGAAATAAAGTTTATATCACTATTCAAAGCATCATGTTCTTAAATAAAGAGGTGAAATATATATATATATATATATATATATATATATATATATATATATATATATATATATATATATATATATTTTTTTTTTTTTTTATTTATAAAAAATAAAATATTAAGACGCTAACTTGGAGTGGGAGGGGGTGATACCAAGTGACATTTTAGACTTAAAAATAGAGGGCGGTGTGGGGAAAGGGAATGCCAAAACTTAATAAGATAAAGGAGAAGTGTAGAAAGATATTAGAAGGAAAAGTAAGCGACAGCTAAAAAAAGAGAAAGGAGAAAGACGAAAGAAAGAAGAAAAGGAAAGGAAAAGAAAAAAAAGAAAAAAGAGAAGAACCGAAAGGCGTAAGGGATACGTAAGGGATTAGTATAGTTACATAAATACATGCTTTATATTGAGCACTCTTAATAACCTCATTTTAATTCATGGGGGTTATCTCCTGAATACCTTTAACCTGATATATATATATATATATATATATATATATATATATATATATATATATATAGACTCTCCCGTCTATTTCAACGCATGAGCTTCCGCCATAACAACTAAGTTGTTCGGAAATCCACATAGATGATCTGTTTATATTGGTGAAGGCTTTGTGTAGAACTAATCACACTTTTTGGTATTACTGCTAATCTTTGTCGGTGCAATGGTTGGAACAGGATAGAGCATACAGTAGACTGCAGGTTTTACATCACACACACACACACACACACACACACACATCACACACACACACACACACACACACACACACACACACACACACACATATATATATATGCATTGCTTAAAAATATCTCGCAGTTTAAGTTTACAACTTCTGACTAATGAAACCAAAAAGTGGGTCAGCCTGTCTATCAATAAAGGCGTAAGAATCCTAGTTCTTTTTTAATGACACATGCAAATTGATGTTTGCTGAAAATTAGTGTATTTTATAGGTTGCAACTTCTGTGACCTGAAAAGAATGTTCTGACAAATTAACAAGATTCAATATGGACGAGTACAGGTGTTATGACACAAGAGAGAAAAGTTAATTTAAATCATTCGATTTTCTAATTATTTTGCAAGCTACGACCAAAAAAAAAAAAAAAAAAGGAACAAATTATTTTGTTTGATTTCGGTGTAAAAAATATTTCAGAAGCAGATTATTAATTTAACAAATATAAACATGATAGCTAAGTAAGTATTACTATATACAGCCTATATAAAAAATAAAAATGCTCTGCCAGTGTTTGTACTAATATTTGTATAAAATAATGTCTCACTTGGTGACGTCTGCACTGAGAATTAAACCTGCAACCTCTACAAGAGTGCCATTTAAAACTGAATTTTCGCTAGTACTTTAATTGTTATGCCACAGATTCTTGCTGAGGTTAAAAATTCAATCCTCAATACAGGCGATACTAAGTATACAATTGCATATTATTTAAGACTTTACTCAGTCATGGCTGACAGAACAAGAGCATGCTATCCCTTTTGATGAGTAAAGTGAAAGAAGCAATGTGCCTATTTGTCGGTCTGTCTCTCCCATGTATAAAAGTGAGCAGTTTATTTTTTCCTGTGAAACTTCTTTATTTTTTAATAAATCTTTTTTTTTATATCCATAAACATTGGCGTCCAATTCATATTATTTGGATTATTTGAACTCCTGTTCTCATATTATTATTTCCACTACGTTTCGACTGATGTAACCTCCGACCTTCTTTAGATGTATCTTGCTGAACTCAGAAATCTTTCTGTTGACAAAATACACCTGAAGAATGTCATAGGTTACATTGGTTGAAACGTTGTGAAAAATAGCACTCAACATGAGAGCAGTAGTCCAAATAATACAAATAATTCGAATTAATCTATATTTAAAAAATTCCGAAACATAATATCAGTGTCCAAGTGGGTTTATCAGCAGAGGAATACAACATAGGTTCCTGCTAATGGTGTATAATGTTTTACACCACATGGTGTATAATGTTTTATACCTCATGGTGCATAAATGTTTTATACCACATGGCGCAAAAGGTTTTATACCACATGGCGCATAATGTTTTATACCACATGGTGCAAAGGTTTTATACCACATGGTGCATAATGTTTTATACAACAAGGTGCATAATGTTTTATACAACATGGTGCATAATGTTTTATACAACAAGGTGCATAATGTTTTACACCACATGGTGCATAATGTTTCATACAACAAAGTGCAAAATGTTTTATACAACAAGGTGCATAATGTTTTATACACACTAAAAATGAAAATGTCGCACATTATTATATCGCCAATAACACAGTACAACAAGAACAAATTAAAATTATCTAGTCAAGAGCAACACCAGATTTGCCAGCTTAAATACCGTTTGGGTCTGATTTTAAAAATCCGACAAAACAAGTTTTTATGTTAGGTTAATCGTTCACAATAAGTGTTGTGGCTCGTTATTAAATAATGCAAAAAGGGTTTATTTGCCATAAAACAAAAACGAACCGACACCTTGATTTCAATGTCGACTATATAAATTTTTATCTTCTCTAAATTGTATATAATGAGAAAAGAGTGTTGGACTTATTAGCAATCAATCAAGCGAGAAGAAATATAATGAACTCGATTTGTTTTTGTTTCATGGCAAATCGATCCATTACAATATAAACATTCAAATGAATATAAACATTCGAATGAATGTGAACAACCATGAAGAATTCTGAAGTCGTCAAGTGATTAGGATGAATGCTAATGATTTGTTGCTTCGTCAAATGACTATTGTCAACGTAATCTGATCATCAGATTGTGTACATCCAATCAGACCCGGCGACGTGTCATTATTGGCACCGCTGGGCAATTAATGTCCGTCGTTGCAGAGCTTAAGACACCAGACGAGGATTAAAAGATTCGGTCATTAATCCAGTTCAATGGACATCAAATAAGATGACGCACACGGACCAAGCACATGCGTTGAGAGAAAACAATAAAAGCATTTACAGATCAAAACATGTACACACAAATATGCGCGTATAACGATGTTTTCACTGTATTTTAAATTATAGCCACTCTTATGTAGGTATTTTAGGCACACTCTCACACATAATTCCTGCTAGTGTGGACGCAGAAACCAGAATGGAATGGTAACTGATAGATGTATGCTCATGCGATCATCTGACTACAGACTGATCAAGGACTGATGGTGATTGTATTCACATGAAACTGCGAGTTATATACGCTCTGCTCTATCCCTGATATAGAACATTTTCCTTCATTTAAAAAAGTGAACTCTTTTATATACATCCGTTCATCTGAAGACGACATTTTCCACCATATCACGGTTTTTCGTGTTTAGAATGGGCAAGATCTTCAAGCTGAGGCCCAAAACTTGACTGCTTTGTCACCAGTTGTAAAATTTTATCTTTATGTTATCGGCCCCAAACATTAAAAAAAAATCTATAATGTTCCTATTTACAATGCCCCCCTCCCCCGGGATAGAGTTAGACACAGTGGTCGTTTTTTTAACGTGGAGAAAAGGAACAAAAATAAAAATTGTCTCAGTCGTAAAGGACTTCTCCTCCACTGACAGAGAACAAGAAATTGAAGTGTAGCATCTGAAGAACAGATACTACACTTTGATCTTACATTCACATAAATGGCTTCCTAGAGTATCCTATTCTTTTTTTTACAAAGACTAAACTTTTATGCTAAGTGAAAGCCAATAATTTTCCTGTATTAGATAGCTCAATCATCAAATGGCAGGAAGAAAATAGTTCACTTCATCACTTATATATATTCCATGACTAAAACCTATCATCAGGGTCGAAATATAGACATAAATGAACATTTTAACTATGTTTTTGAGCTTATATTTTTACACAGATTATTTCCTCAATTATCACCAATTCATTTGATTCAACATTTATAAAATAGTCTTAAACACTTGTATAGTTTATTAAAGAAGCCTTTAAATATCTTGGGTTTAAACTTACATAGTAGCGGTTAAGAATTTTTAGTTTAAGTGGTAGTAGTGTCGACCATGCTAGCATTGCTTGTTATTGCTTTGTATAAGGAAGATTCGGGAAGCTACTAGCAATCCTTATATCTAGGATCATCTTCTAGATTCGAGGCAAAGTCAACTTATGTTCGCTTTGTTATGTTGTATGGCAGTCAGACATGTGCCCCAAACGCTTGATCTGCAGAGGTTTGAGCATAATGATCATGCCATAATCAGGTGGGTGTGCAGCTGCAAACTATGAGAAAGCACAATTGATGTGATCTTTTATCAGAAACTTGGCATTTGTGAGGTTACATATGCCTTATACACTTGGTGTCTCAGGGATTTCAGCCATTTGCAGGATGCCATCTCTTGTATCATATCCTGATAACTAGAGAACGAGATAGATCGAAAAAAGATATGGTTTGAGTGTGTGGATCAGATTGGATGGAGAACAGGCATAAGACGTTGCCTGGTGTTGCTAACACAGGAATACGAGATACTCACAGCAACCTAAATACTAAAATTGTATAAAGTAAAGAAGATGCATACAGAGAAGATATTCCTGAATAAATCAGACTTATTTCACCCAAAATCTACATCCAAAATTTAGTTAGCTTATTTTTATCCTCATCTTAATTTTCTTGTAAATCAATGTAATTTAGTATTATATTTGTAATCATATCGGGATTTGTAGTAATATCTCCATGGTGAATTATTGTTTTTGAATTGCTATTGTGGCAATGTATGCTGTCTTGGGGTTACAAGAGTCACATCACTCTGAGTAGTGTTTTATCAATAGTGCTCTGTTCATATTGTGAATTTTTGTGCCCATGCTATGAAGTTTTGTGTCCATGCTATGATATTTTGTGTCCATGCTATGATATTTTGTGCCCATGCTATGATATTTTGTGCCCATGCCATGATATTTTGTGCTCATGCTACGAAGTTTTGTGCCCACACTGTGAAATTAGACACACAACAACACTCATATTGATGTCATTGGTCCAAACGAGGGCTCATGATCTGTTAATTGCTTTTCTGTAGCATTAGAGCATTGTCCTGACTTCAGAGTAGGAAGATGTGTGAATTCTGCAAATTGAAAAAAAAAAACACACACACACACACACAAAACGTCTGGAAAAATAACTAAGACATTTTGACCTTTTTCAAATATATCATACTTTATTTCAATTTATCGTTTTAGCAGTCCAGCTCATAGCAGTAGTCAGCAAAGAAGAATTCACTTCGTTTGCTCTCTATTGCAGAATTGATTTATATCTCGCAAAAAAGAAATAAATAAAAATGATTGGCAGTCATCATCTCCTTACCAGGTACAAGTCAAAGGACAAGCTGTCAAATTCTTGAACTTTATGGGTTCTTTGCGACCCTTTTTTGGCTATTTCAAATCAGTGTTTGCGATCAACTGACAATCCTACTGATATAATCGTTAACTGATTTGACACTGGTTTTGGTGCGATATTTTATATCTAGAAAAATAGTTACAAATTCAATTTATCACGTTTTACACGAAGCCACATGCAATAATGTACCTATGATGCTTATTACACCACATGCATATATAAATATTCCGTGAAAATGGATAATCTACCCGAAATCATGACTGAAAAATTAGTTTTTATGTCTGCCTCAATTATTTTATAAACTAGTATAAATTATGAGCATACGAACATAAGACCTAATGATTGGGAATAGATATCATATTTAGGATTAGTGCCCAAATTTAGATTTAAAAAATAATCCTCACACTTTTTCCGATTGTATAAATAAGTGTAATTGACCAATCAAATTGAAATACAACAAAAAAATATGTAAAAAAAAAATTAAAATTTAGTTTTAAAATCGAGACTTTGTTGCAAAGGATATTATCAAATTAGTTAAAAAAAAAAACGCATTCTTTTTTTGTGCAAACATCAATTAAGGTGCACGCTTTCTGCATGCCGTTTGCAGCATAAAAGATCACGGCATAAGGACGGATTTGTTCTCCCCTGGCAGCAATTTACATATGAAGTGTTTATTGCTGCTGCTGCTGCTATTATTATTATTATTATTATTATTATTATTATTATTATTATTATTATTATTATTATTATTATTATTATTATTATTATTATTATTATTATTATTATTATTATTATTATTTAATTTTTCTTTTTTTTTTTAGAGATTTTTAATTAATTTTTTTTCTCCTCTTCCCTTACTGGAGCCGGAATTAGAATTTTTGTTGAGATGTAAATGAGGAAGTTCATCTCCCAGTTTGTAGGAGGAAAACATTTAATCAAATAAAATGACAATTCTTCAACCTTTAAATGACTTTATCAATAACAAGTCACACAGATAAAAAAAAAATCACATATAAATACACACAGCCAAGATAACCATGTGTCAGAATAAATATTTATATTTATATAAAGTTAGATATGTGTATATGTCTAGATATGTCTAGGTATACGATTCACTCCTAAACTAATGAATCAATCATTAAGAATATTGGAAAAAAACTGTTAGGCATAAGGAAGCACAATGTAGTTTATATTTAGTGTAATTTAATTCTATGTAAAAGGAACAAAGACGGTGTGTAGAACATACACCTCAGATTTTTGCGAAATTTTAACAATAACATTGTAAAGTATGAAAGACGTACTACAGTTCATTGCAGAGTTCCATTCAAAAACCAGAATGGCTGCTTCCATCTCTTATCATATAATTCTAAGAGGCAGATAATTCTCGATCCTTCTTGTACTAAGGGAAGATATCTCCCGGCTATTATTTTCACACACGAGTAAATAACTTTTTACCTATACTGACATCAATTAATAAATATTCCCTAAATATTTTTTTTTAATTTCAGTTTATTTGGAGTATTTAAAAATGTTTTAGGAAGTTGACGTCTAACACCTGTTGTTTAAATTTCACAAAAATCAAAAGTAACTGAATTATAATAAAGGGATTCCATTCCCATTTGGGTAAAATTAAGTATAGCACACATTACGCACACTTACACCTAGTTGCTGAGTTACCAAATTCATGATGATGTGTTAATTAGTTTATGAAGGAATCGTGTACATAGAAATATATAAACATATACACCTAACTTATATATATATATATATATATATATATATATTAGTATCGACAGTACCGATGTTGTTTTGATTTCCTGCAATACACTAATATATATGTGTGTGTGTGTGTGTGTGTGTGTGTGTGTGTGTGTGTGTGTAATATATTACAGAAAATCAAAACAACATCGATACTGTCGGTTTCAAATCTAAACAAAAGCGGCCTATAATTGGCTTCCTTTATTGGATATTTTTTCATTATCTGTTTATGCCTGTCTCCCCAGAATATATATATATATATATATATATATATATATATATATATATATATATATATATATATATATATATATATATATTAGCACGTTTTAGTTGGTTTGATGAATTAAATTGCCTACAAAGAACTAACGATTAAAATGAACCTCAACAAGTAATCAGGTTGAGAGTTGTGTTGGATTAGATATTGTAGTATGTTGAATGTAAGATACATCTGAGTTTTGTTTATATTGTTGAAACAGATTGTCATTATAACCTGAAGTAAATCACAATTGGTTCATTGCACTTAAATGTGTATACTAATATACAATGTACTAACATTGACCCAGCAAGTTATGGGTCGTCTGGTATATATATATATATATATATATATATATATATATATATATATTCAAAAAGTTGCAATATTTATGAGGCTCCCCCCCATTTAAATAAGCATACTTAATGTCAACGATATGTAATTATAATGAGTACAGGTATTGAAATCAAAACTAAATTGGTACAAACAATATTATAGCAATATGATCATAAGACCATATATAGGTTATTTGTTTAAGCAAGTATATCACGTGATCCTATTATGATCATGTGGTGTGAAACTGCAATTTACAATAGAGATTTAATTCATGACGCTCTATATGGCATCAGCTTTCAGAAAACATACATTTAAATGTAAAAACATAAATAAAAACCTCACTGAAACTATCGAGGCAACTGAAATAAATGTCGGCAACCTAAGAATTTTGGAGGCCATATTTATAGCTAGACTCAACCCACAAATTAATACCAAATTAGAACTCAGCACATAAATCTTAATTAAACACACTCATATGTAACTTACACACACAGCGTTTATTCTCAAATAAATCATTTTTATCAGTTTCACACCTAGGATGCCATTCTGACAATAATATCTTCAATCAACAATTACATACAAGAAGACATGTTGATTTGTAATGATGTATGGCTCTGAGGATTTTTTTAATCGGTCATTTCAAGCACGTTCAATTGTCTTTTCTTTTTGTGCTTTTTATTATTTTATTTCCTCTGAAGTTTCGGTGGGAGAAGGAAGGAAAAAAAAGGTGTACTTATGTTAGTTGCTCATTTATGTATTTGCATATTTATTGTTTTTCTTAATTTCCTAGTTTATTTTATATATAATGTATATCTTTTTATTTAATTATGGAAGACATGTAATATTTAATTGAGTCTCAAACATGCATATATCATAAACCCAAGTAGAGAAGAACAAAAAAACGGAAAATGCGTATCAGAGAAATCTGTGTATGGAATAACGATATTCTTTCAAATAGATAAAAAGAAATACAAACGAAATACAGATTTGTTTTAATATTCAATTTCTTTATGTATTTATTTTGTATTATGTATTTATTTATAACAATAACGCATAATCGAGTTAACACACCGGTTCTTGTCAAATCACCGAAGTTAAGCAACATTGAGCCTGGTTAGTACCAGATGGGTGACCATTTGGGAATTCTATGCACTGTATGTGCTCTTTGCTTATCTCGGCATTTGTTTCCAGTCGCCCTGTACATACACTTCGCTTGCCACTGGTATTTAACAATGTCGACTCAGGAGAGGTGTGGTTGGAGATTGCGTACCTCCTGCCACAAAAATTTCATGTGCAGGCACCCCTATACATGGGTATCCATTGTCTGTCAAAGACTGAAGGAGCTTGTATGTATGTATTTATTTTGTGATTATGTATTTAATTGAACATTTTTTTCATTGTCCACACTGACTTAGAAATCATTTTTTATAGATACTGAGACATAAGCAAGTAAAATTATTCAAATCTTACCTAAATATAATTTTTGTTGTATTATAAAAATAAAATGTCACTGATTACATTTTTCTAGATTTATTTAAAGAATCGAGTTTCGAATATGGGAAAATTTTTTTGCAATTTTTCAAATTTTTAATTTAAAGCAAATATAATATATAATATCAAATGCATACTAAAAGACACCAAAGACAAACAAAAAATGTAAATGGATATTAAAACTAAACACAGATAAATCAGATATAAGCCCTATGTGGGTGTTTTTGAATATAAGTTCTTAGAGACTAAGGAAGATCTTATTTTAACAAAAAAAACTATTTGCTAATTGAAAAAAAGCATCACTTATACATAAGCCATAATAGGTATTTACCCCCCACCCCCACCCCACTGAAACATGTGGTACAAAGCTGAAATATTGAGAGACTAGACCAGTCCACAAATGCACTTTGGCCCCACAAAAGAAAAAAAAAATGCCCAAGTCGTTGGACATTCCCAGGCAGGGTAGCCTCAGGGGACTAGCCATAAAGCAATCTTTTCTCAAAGAGAGAAGATAAAACCAGAGAGTACGGATCTCATTGGGGTACTTTAAAAAAATATTCTCAGCCCGACATAGCAGAACCAGAAGAAACAACAATAGCCCACTCTCTGTCGGACTGATCCTTGAGTATTTGAATAAAATTTCCATGATACTTAGCCGTAATACAAACATGAAAAATCTGTATTATTTGGATTCTTCAGACTATTGTTCTGATCTTGATTGTTATTTCACAACGTTGTGGTCGATGTAACCTATGACCTTCTTCAGGTGTACCTTGTCAAACTTGGGAATCTTCTATGATAATGTACTTGGTAAAATTCAGTTGTAAAGTTACACTCTTCTGGAGGTTGAAAGCTCAATCCTCAGTGCAGCCTATAATAAAAATGCAATTGCATATTACTTAGGACTTTTGGCTGACGAAATGAAAGCATGCTTCCTTAGTGGATTAAATACAGGGTTCCGTTTGAAATACTGTGCATATTCTTGAGTTCGATAGAAATATTCCCTAGTTCAACAGAAAGATTCATGAGTTCAACAAGATACACCTGAAGAAGGTTGGGGGTTACATCGACCGCTTCGTTGTGATAATAACATTAGAAAATAAGAATAGTCCAAAGAATCCAAATAATATGAATAATCAATCCTCATTTGTAATGTTCATAAACATAAACATGAAAAACGTGCATACATTAAAGACTAAAACAAAACAGAGAAACTCCTTTCATGATTCAAATGTAGAATTTGTCGAAATTATTATCACTAATAATTAAGGTAACTTCGACTTATAAAAACGTTACCAAAGACAAAGAAAAGCAACAACAAAAAAAAAAAATAAATGAGAAGAGAAAAGAATTGGTGGATAGGCACAAACAAACAATTTTATTAAGAAAAGGAAATCTCACCTCTCTGTTTAAATGTATGTATGTCTGCCTAAAGCTTTCGACAGAGGCGACGGATTTTTACGGAATTGGTATCATTTTGAAGATCAACCATTCGGATGACAAATATCGAAAAATTGGCTAAAAACATTAATTCCTTTACCCTCAATTGGGCACTTTTCTACAAGGAGGGGTCGCTTTTTTCGTCAATATTTTCGAAAGTCATCCGTTCTTTTTGATTGTCTAGCCTTAATTTAAACCTTCGTCACTTCCGGTTTGGCAATGGATGCAACGGCAAAAACGTTACGTTTTTTTCTTTTTACGTTTTATTTCTCCTTTGCGGTACGGGTTCGAGCCTGCCTACATTTTTTTTTTTTTTGCACCACACACACCTCCAAACACCCGGGCAACGGCGAGCACCTAGGCTAGTTTTAAATAATTTTTATTAAAAACATATCGTTCGTTTTATTGATTTGAAGTATGTTTAGCTGACAATTATTTTATGACAAAAAATATGCACTGCATTAAAAAGATTGCTACAATTTTAATAAATAAATATATTCGTGTTATTTATATAAATAATATTAAGCTAGTAATTGCAATTATTTTATGAAAGAAGAAAAAGTAATGCATCTGAATTTTTGAGATGAGGATTGATAATATTATTAGGATTATTCAAAATATTATTCTCACAACCTTTCAGCCGATGTAACCTCTGACCTTCTTTAGATGTATGTTATCGAACTTTCGAATCTTTCTGTCAAAATCTGGAATTGGCACGGTATTTTGAGACGCTTTATTTAATCCATGGAAATAGCATGTTCTTGTTCTGTCAGCCATGGCCGGGGAAAAAATTTAAGTAACTCGCAATTGTATTCTCTGTGTTGCCTACACTGAGGATTGAACTTCGAGAAGAGTGTCACAGACAACTGAATTTTACCTGGTACTACACCATGATCCTTGCAGCAGAAAGATTCCCGAGTTCAATACGATACATCTGAAGAAGGTCAGAGATTTCATAGACGAAAACTTTGTGTGAATAATACTCAAGATCAGAACAGAAGTCCAAATAATCTGAATAAGACGGAAGAAAGGGTAATTTTTTTTTTAAATAGAATTGAAGACATTTACACTTTGTTTCATTTTACTTCAGTCGAAGTTTTCAGAAATCCTTCCTTGGAGCTGACATTTGATATCTATACGGGATACATAGATATTTGAATATTCCATAAACGTTCTCCTTTACATCTCAAACACTGAGTTAGTAAAGAAGTTCGAAACATCATTTTCCTCTCTGAAATTTAAATATGTTATAGTATACCTTTATAGTTTTTTTTTGTTTTTTGTTTTTTAATTACATTTTCACCCCAAACAAGGCACATTGCCACTTTGGTGTAGGGGGCTACTATCAGGGTCAGCAACTACTGGGGCACTATGTAGGGATCCGGGCAGCAAGATGTCGGTTCACGTTGCACTTGAACTTCTGCATGTCAGTACAGTTAGGGAAGCAGGATCCTGGAATGGAATTCCATAGTCTAGCAGTTCTGGGGAAGAAACTACTGGAGTAGAAAGATCTTTTACATCTAGGGATCTCTACTGTGTGGGTGTGTAGTTATCTCTTCGTATTACTGGATCACAGGACAACAATTTATCTAGTCTGCTGAAGTATTCAGCTTGAGGTACCATTCCTCGTAAAAGCCAGTGTGGGTTAACTATAATGAGCGGATCTTATTTGTGCTGTGAATACTATGTTGTTTTGAATATTTAGTCAGGGTTGCTAGGTTGTTCAGACAAGCCCCTGTACAGAGAGACTTTAGACATACGAGTATAGTGTCTAGTATAGTGTCTAGTAGGCATTCAAGTTCTCTCCAATCTCTTTATTATATCAAAACGGATATTATTAATAAAAGTAAATGATACAGATTGATGATGAAAGCACCATCAAATTTTCACAATGTTTCCATAATTCTAAAATAATACCACGTTTTCATTTACGTCTCATGTACTTACTTTGTTGGTAAGCAGGCCTATGTGACTGTAACGGCTGACCGAATATGTCTGCTTGTAATTCTGTAAATAGCTGAAAAATTGTGTGTTTCAGGCTATCAATACACACTATACATTCAAGAGTTGAGAGAACGAGTTACACCAGAAGATCAAATGGACAATGACTACTTTGTTGTTCTATTTTGGTGATCAAGTCTTCATGGGAACATAATTTTCTCTTGATTCAATGAACCTTGAATACACATGTATCCCCAGCAAGCTGAACGTCAATGCACTGCTTGGTACACAATATGCCAATGTCAACAACAAAAAGAAATGCAAACATTTCAAAGGTTTTAAATGTAAAAGAGGGTTTCTTTATTACTATTACTATCAAGAACCTAAACTATAATATTCACTCCTATGTTTCATCGATTAGCAAAAGTATACATTAAATCGATACAACTAACTACACTCGTATAAATAAAAAAGCAACAACAGCGCTTTTAACAAAGTTTTCCTCAGATGGAGAAGGCCATCATCTAGCTTGATTTCATATCAGTTAGTTATATAAAATTTTGTTTGATTATGTCGGATGAAAATAGAGTAAATCAGAATATAAGTTTGAAATAAACTAAGAAATTTAACCTAGATTGCTCTAAAAAAAATAGCTTGCTTTCATATCAGTTAGTTATATAAAATCATGGATCATTTAGATTATTCAATCTACTGTTCTTGTCTTGAGTGTTATTCACACAATGTTTCGGACGATGTAGTTGCCAATCTTCTCCAGGTCAAACTCTGGAATCTTTCTATCGAACTTGGGAATATGCACAGAATTTTTAATGGAACCCTTTACTTAATTCAGGCGATGCTCTCGTTTTGTCAGTCATAATTGGGTAGATGTCTTAAGTGATTTGCAATTGCATTCTTCGTATCGCCTGCACTGAGAATTGAATCTTCAAACATCTAGAAGAGTGTCACTTACAGTGACTTTTACCTAGCACTTTATCCGTTATGCCTAGAGTCCTTGTGAACTTTGTTGAATGGTACTCAATTGATGAATGAAACTTTGATTCTGATGGGACAAGTTTTATTTGTTATTGTTGTCATTTACTATAGATTAACATACAATTTCATTAAAATATCTTTATTGACAGAAGTAATTAATAGTGAAAATAAAATGTTTGCACTTGTGCAGATTAAGACCCACAAAAAAATTACAAAGCCATTTTTAACATAAGGAGGCCATGGGTTATCTTAACTCTTCCATTGCATGGACGAAACTTTCTTAAAATAAACATACTTAATTTGTGTAGGAATACTGAACTGCAGTAGAGCCAATATTTTTTTATTTTTATAAATAGAAAATAAATAAAATATAATAAACGTCATGAAGTGTTTTTTTTTTTTTTTTTTTTTTTTTTACAAGTAGAAAATATGTAATTGTCCAAATATGTGTTTATCCTATTAGAAATTGAGTACTTTTATTATAAATGTGTTTTGTTCAAAATTTATCTTTTTACTGTGTCTACAAATAATCAACTCTATAAAAATAAAAATAAAACAGTAGATGTATGTGTGTGTCTGTGTGTAAATATTTAACCGATAAACTCTTAAACTATTAGTCAAATAACACTAAAAATAACAGGAAATAGTAATCATACACCAAAGAATGGTTTATAATGTGTAAAATCTTTGTTCGGTTCGATGAATAACGCGCACGGGCATATACTGACATGCACAAATTCAGTTCATTTCATCAAGTCGTTTGATATTAAATCTTTCTTACTTATATCTCGATAGCTACATCAGTAAGAGGCACAGCTTCAGTGTTAAATCTTTTTGTTTCAAGTCTAGCCCATGGTATCCAAGTCAATTTTTTTTAACTTTTGAAATCAGTACTATGTATGACGTGCATTATAATATTAAAAAAAGAATTGGCTCTGTAATAATAAATACGAAATCTGCATGATTTAAAACATATTTTAGCATATTTTACGACCCAGCAAAGCCCCCCCCCACTAGTATATATATATATATATATATATATATATATATATATATATATATATATATATATATATATATACACACACACATTGCCTGTTTTACAAGTATTTTAATGGTGGATGCTCTGACAAACTACAAGCCCTTGTACCCCCTTGACAAAAATACCCCCGACACACCCGACAAGCAGCAACGTCCCACCCCTACACAGTTGAGATCACTAGATGTAAAAAAACCTTTTACTCTAATAGCTTCTTCCCCAGAACTTCAGCACTTTGGAATTCTCTTCCGGTTTCCTGCTTCCCCAACTGTACTGATATGCAGAAGTTCAAATGTAATGTAAACAGACATCTTGCTGCTAAACACCCTACATAGTACTCCTGCAACTTAGGTCCTTGATAGTAGCCCCCTACATCAAAGTGGCAACGTGCCTTGTTTGGGGTGAAAATGTAATTAAAAAAAATGTATATAAGAGAAAAGAAATTAAAACTGTAAGTTGAAATTTGCAATATATATATATATATATATATATATAGTTTTGTTGTTGATTTTTTTAAACGATATTAAGGTTATCGTCTCCGCCTTGGAGATCAGGTGTTTTCTTAGAAAGTCTCCCTCTTTTAATTTGGATGTATTTATTTATTATTTTTTAAAAACAGTAATCTATGTACACGCGTGTTTCAGGGACCTACCCCTCTTCAGCATAGCTTGACTGTTGTTAGGACTCGAACCCTGCACCTTATGTATTTCAGTCCAGCGTCTTAATCCATTACGCTATGATGGCATAGACAATTTACTGCTTAGTTTTTATTGTTTATCTATTTACGTAGTTTTGTTGTTGATCTTTTTAAACGATATTAAGGTTATCGTCTCCACCTTGATTAAAAAAATAATAAATAAATAAATAAATATATATATAAAGTGTTAGCGTCTGTGTGTCTCTCTGGGTGTCTCTGTGTGTACATTTCCCTACACAATAACTCTGTCAATTTTAAGTCTACAGATTCAAAATTTAATATATATGGTATGGAGATTTGGGAAAATCTTTGTAATCCGTGTTCAGCCAGAAATTTGGCTGTTAAGGGGTCAAAGTTCAACGATTTTACCTTTGAGGACTCTACCAAACTCCTCCGCCAATTTTGGGTATAAACACATGAAATCTTAGATATAGGTTTTTTGGACATGGATCTAACTTAATAAATTGATTTGAGTCCAAGTTAAGGAATCATAATAGGGGTCAAAGTTAAAAAAATTCACCTCTGCTGTCTCTACCAAATTACTCAGACAATTCTGGTCTAAACATTTGAAAGTTTACATAAAGAGTATTCAGAGATAGGGCAAGCTTTTTAATCAGTTTGGGTCGAAAATTTGAACTACCAATATATAAATCTATATATGTATGTTTGCATGTCTGCCTAAAACTTTTGACAGAGGCGACGAATTTTCACACGATCAGTATCGTTTTGAAACTCGACACTTCAGACACCAAATACCGAAAAATTGGCTAAAAACATTCATTTCTTTACCCTCAACTGGGTACTTTTCTACAGGGAGGCGTCGCTTTTTGCACCGATATTTTCGAAAGTCATCCCCTCTTTTGGATTGTCTAGCCTAAATTTAAACCAACGGTTTGGCGGTGGTCGTAAGAGCAAAGACGTCATGTTTTTTTTCCCCCATTCTTTTCCTCCTTCGCAGTACGGGTTCGAGCCTGCCTTCCATCTACCACTTTTTTTTTTTTTGCTCAACACAGACTTCCAAACACCCGGACAACGCCGGGCACCCATGCTAGTATATATATATATATATATATATATATATATTTTTTTTTGCATATTAGTACAGTAAGGGAAGCAAGTAGCAGAAAGGGAATTCCAAAGTTTAGCTGTTCAAGGTAAGCAACTATTAAAGTAGAAAGATTTCTGGCATTTAGGAACCTCAGCAGTTAAGGGGTGAGATTTTGTTGCAAAGCAGGTTTGTCAGGGATATGTATGACGATAGAGCACAAGTGCAGCGAGTTCATGAGAGCACATTCCGTTAAAATATTAGTAAAACAAGCACACGTATGCAACATTGCAGCAATGGAACAGGAGTCAGAGCTTAGTTGACAAAGCAGAAATTATTAGATTGAAAACTCTTTTTTGGAGCCTATCCAAAAGGGACAGGCAAGTGGTAGATCCTCCAAAGATGCTGATCCCTCATTCATTTTGTTTCCGGCCACCTGTAAACTATAGTATGATATCTTGGAGAATACTATCCATTCTCATATTCCATCAAATCTGCTTTATTTTTAACATTTTACTTAGATCCCACTTCCATCTAGAGATCGACCTGCTTGTTTTCGGAGCACATGGAAAACAGTGGGTATCCTAAGACTTAGGAGAGAATTAACTAACCTACATTTTTTTTTTTTTAAATATCTGTAAATGTTATCCCACTCTCCACAATGTATGCCAGCGATATTCACTGTAAACGGTGTGAACTAGCCTCCTCCTAGGAGGAAGTTCCATGGGAATATTATGTTCACAAACGATTCCTAGTCACATGTATATCTTGGTTAATGGAGATGACGACGTTAGATTTTTGTCGTTTGTGTAAGGAGGTGTCAACACCCTCCGACATACAGCACCTGACATTCCCAAATGGTCACTATCTGGCACTGACCAGGCTCAGTGTTACTTAACTTCAATGATCTAATGATAACCGGTGTGTCAACATGCTTATGCTTATAACGCAATGATTGGTAAATAAAATCCTTTTAAAACAAACTTGGGATCATCTAAGTAAGATCAAGACACAGAGTAAATGTGGTATTTCAGTAAGAGTGTCTAGCTTAGGATAAGCCCAACAGTTTTTGATAAAATTGGATGACCATCGACCCACTCTACAGAAAAAAAAAATGATCTGGACTTCGAAGGCAATGGATGAACTTTCTGATTATTGTTTTCGTTTTAAAAAAAAATTATTATGAATGTATATTTTTTACTTGAATAAAATAAAATGCAGTAATATATTTTAATTGTTCAATTGCTGCGAACGAGTAGAGCGGGAGAATGGGTAAAGGGTGCATGGGAGGTGATCACTCGAATTTGCTGATTAGAAGCTCTTTTGCCAATCTCAATTTAAGACCGTTTATATAGCATTTTTGAACATCCACACATCCACAACTAGACGGCCCATTTTGTGATTCCACTTATACATGCAATGAAGTCATGATGTGACTTCCTCCCCTTCTTTTTCATGTCTATTTAGCAATGGATGTATTCTGTGTTCACTTCCAACATTCTAAAACTTAATAGAAATTAAGATGCACTAAAGGGGGATTTAGTTCTCAAATCTTTAAGAGTGTGAATAATAAGAGAGAAAGATTTATTAGAAATTCCAATTGCCAATGTGAAATATTGATGCAAATGATAAAAAAGGGACGAAAAGAAAAAGGGGGAATTGAAAAAATTGTAAAAGATATAAAATATTCAGCAAACCTTAAAAATAAGTTACAAATTTAAAATTTGTTATTCAATATTCATACTCATCGAATGGAAGGGGAACATAAAAAAAACGAAAAGCAGAATTATCTTAATATAAATGTTCATCTAATTGTAAAATAAAATTTTATCTCAGTATAAAAGTGCATTTATTACAATCAAAGTATTTGAGGAGAAACAAAAAAAAAATTAAAGAGAAAAAAAAACATTTTTCTTAAGACTCTGTGTTCAATGATGGTAAACATATTTCAAAATTAAATTTGACAGACCAATGAAGATGTTATTTAAAACTTAAGCATGATGACAAACCAAAGAGAACACTATTAAAAATTTAAATATGACAAGCCAAAGAAAATATGACCATCTGTCTTCATCATGACCAAGTGGTGTGGTAAAACCGTATGGTCGTGACGTGTCTCAACGCAAAAACAGTCAGTTTTTCAAGTCAACATTCTTATGCTATATATAATGAATGGAAGTTGACAGAAATGTCAATATGTTTGTGCTAATTAAGAAAGTGCAAGATTTCAATTTTAGACGTTCAACCCGTGTAGAATAAATAGAAATAGAAAATTTTAATCTTCCAATAAGGCCACAGATTTTTGAGGCATGGTAATTCCACATCCAAATTTAGGCAAACGTATACAATAACTCGCAAAGCATTGACTTTTTAATGTTATAAGTGAAATTTTTTTTATCCCTTATGCAAAATAAAACCTTGCATGTAATAAATTTTAACGTTCTTGATATTCTACAATTCATTTTATTTACAAAAAATATAATTTTCTAATGTCATGATTTAGAACAAAAGAGATAATTCAAAGTTAAACACCACAGATCAAATAAAATCGTATTTCAAACATAAGCATTGTGCACAAAAAATGCTATTTATGACTTAAGCACGATGACAGATCAAAGAAATTACTATTTAAAACTTTAGTGGGGCAGACCAAAGAAAATAAACTTAAGCATAGCAGATCAAAGATGCTACTTGAAATTTCAGTGCGACAAACTGGAGAACTTGTGAAGATGCAAGGAAAAAAAAAAAATAGAATTTTTGCCAAATTTTTCTTTCATGTTTCTGAATTTTTAAGATGAGGATTATTTAGATTATTTGGACGGCTATTCTCATCCTGAGTGTTATTTTCATGTTTCGGCCAATATTACCTCTGATCTTCTTCAGGTATGTCTTGTTGTACTCAAGGATTTTTTGGTTGAACTCGGAAATCTGCACAGAATTCCACAAGGACCTGTAGCGTAACGAATAAAGTACTATGTACATTCAATTCCAAGTGAAACTGTTTTGGAGGTTGAAAGTTCAATCTACAGTAATGGCAATACTAAGAACACAATTGTGAATTACTTAAGACATCTACCCGGTAATGGCTGACAGAATGAGAGCATCCCCATGGATTAAGTAAAGGGCTCCATTCGATTTTTCCTGCAGATTCCCGAGTTTAACAGAAAAATTCCCAAGTAGTGCAAATAATCCAAACAAGTTTGCTTTTCCTCAATCAAAAGCTAAAAAAAAAACAACACAAAAAAAACAACACAAAAAAAACAACACAAAAAAAACAACAACAACACAAAAAAACCCCAACAAAATAGAAAATGCAAAAAGTATTTCCTTCCCAAAATTCCACTGAGTAATTGAAAGTCTCTAGGTATTAATTTCCTTTCCTCCTTCTATTCATCACCAAATTAAAAGCTTTTTTTGAAATTTCCCATGATAGAAATCCATATTGCATTAGCAAACGATATTTCTCAGTGAACTCTTTAAAACCAGATTAATGATTGAACATTGGGTCAGAGATTAAAATACAGATGCAGTGACGGCAATTGGCAGTGTTATAAAACAATGTTCTTGGCTGGTTAGTTAATGGGTTTTATGCGTTATCACCGTCTCTTTGCCCCCTTTTGTATAAAACTAAATTAAATTCAATATAGCCCACATTACTTATCCTTACGCCTAACAGCTGTGTTTCAAAATTCATAATGATCTGTTAATTTAAATGCAAATCCTATACATAAAAATATATAAACACTTAACTTTATGTAAATAGATATAAACGTTCATATACACATACTTATGGATTCTGATCTGGGTGTTTTTAATGTTTAGGTTTTTTATAGACTGAGAAAGATCTCATTTTGGCAAAGTATTTAATTGAAAGAATAAGAGTATGATAAACATATACACTTGAAGACGAGATATTAACAACGAAAAGAGTATAATTTCAGATGTAGGCATGGCAGAATCATGGAAAGGTATTTAAAATGAGTGCGGTCCAAAGTTGAAAATGTTCCATTTTTCATGAAGTTTCATAGTTTACCAATTTTAGGAAGCCACACTGATGAACTGCAATTACTGCGAAACATGTGTTTGTGATTAACTACTTATTTTATATATATATATATATATATATATATATATATATATATATATAATGTTACGACATTTAAAAAAAAATAAATTTTAAAATTTCAATAATTCTATATTTGAAATCAGGTGTTTTCTGTGGATGTTTTAGCCTTGTTTTAAATGAGTCAAAATTTGCTTTTTTTTCTATTTGTATATTATTAGGATAGCGTTTGTGTTATTTATTTTGTGTGCCACGCTTACATCCGAGTAACTGTCGTTTAATTGTTATGAACTTTCATTTCTTGTAATAAATAATTTTACCAAGAATTCTTCATAGGTTTTAGTTGCGGTTTCGATTATAGCTGATGCAACCAAGTCATATGGATATATTTTTTTATTTTTGAAATTGCAACTTTATAATATATAAAAATCGATAGAACATAAACTGTATAATAATATATACGAAATCTGCAAGAATTAAAATATCATATTTAAGCGCACTTTATGACCGTGCAACGCCGGACGTTTCTGCTAGCTTAGATAAATACTTTTGCAGTTTTAACAAAAGAGCTACAATAATATCAGGGCATCTCCATTTATGCTGAACCTTATGGAACGCCAACATCAATATATTACATATGAATGAATTCCCTGCGGAATTTCCACAGGTCCCGCTAGTTATAATTAATATTGATATTTTATAGAGTATATAAAAAACCGAAACTCTCGCCAGTGCTTTCTTTTCTGTTGTGGCCTTTCAGGGTCGGTAATACACAGTGGCATGATTAATAAAAAATGTATTAGCAGTATTATGTTACAGAAGTACATGTACATTCTGGAGGCTATAACTAGTAGAGAGAAATCTATAGTAAGCGGCTGTTGTGATAACGCCAAGTTATTTACAAAAGTTATTAAAAGAGGTGGAGAGTATAAGAAATATGTAAAACCTGTCACCCAGATGATCTGTGTGAAAACTCCTAGTGAGTAATAATAATAATAATAATAATAATAATAATAACAACAATGATAATAATAATAATATGTACATTTTCTTGTTTTATTTTGCTCCAGTTAAAGTTTTCAGAAATAATAATAACAACAACAACAACAACAAAAATAATAACAACAACAACAATAATAATATTAATAATAACAAGAAGAAGAAGAACGATCACTGATTGTTATCAGCTAGAAATCAATAGTAAGCGGCTGTTGCGGTAACGCCAATTTGCAAAGAATAGGTGAAGAATAATGGAAATATGGGGAGGCTTGTTGTCACATGGACTTCACAGAACATCACCAATTATTGACTAAGTTAGTAATTCTTGATGATGACCTGTGTGAGAACTCATTTTGAGTACAAGATAAAAAAAAAAAAAAAAGAACAAGAAGCACATATGTTTACCTTGAATCTTACAGTAAAAAATAAGACTGCGTTTTATTTTCATATCTTCTCTCTCAACTTGGTGCAAATTTCGCATTTTTTAAACATAATGCCAATTATGGAAAGTGTTATTTTCATAGGGTTATTTTTTCATTTTCTTTTTTTAACGATTGTAATGCTGGGTATGGAGCAGCGAAACCAGTTGCCAACATTACGCTGCTTTTTATTGAAACCAACCGAGAGCTCTTTTTAGTATCCTCGCTGTTTCCTTAAGTGCAATTGTCTGGATCTCTTTTGCACTTGGTTCACCAGGAATATTAGTTAGGTAGGACTTCAGACCTTGATATTTGGTCTGTTTCTCCCTTTGAGCTCTGTTTATACTTCCATCATTAGGGACACTCACTTCAACCAAGAATAAACCATTATTTCAATACGGTTAACTTTAACACAATATATATATATATATATATATATATATATATATATATATATATATATATATATTTATTTATTTATTTATTTATATTCCTCTTCAAAATACATGAAATTGTTGATTTAAAAATGACACGAATTAAGCCGAAATATTTCAATTCACAAATCAATTTTTAACTGTCGAATTCTGTGTAAACGCACGTCGGGTTTTTCTAAACACAAATTTCTACCACAAACGATTACTACGTTATTGTCCCACAGACTACTGTAAATACATTAACCTTTATCCTCGAATGGCCTCCAGGCCTTGATATGCCCCCTTTGTAATAAAAAGGTGTAGTTAGTTCTAAACACACGTGTAGTTACTATCATCATCATCATCTTTTTATCGTTATTTTTTTTTAATTCAACACAATATTATAAATTAACTTTAACCAATTCTTCTTTAATTGAATTTAATCAATAAAATTCGCATTTCGCCAAACGTTTTAAACGTTTTATTGTAAATAAATTCTTTGTTTATCGAAAAAAAAATAGTTTAAACGTTTATTTTTTATATATACGAGGTTGAAACCTGATATTTCTGATTATGTTACGAATTATGGATTTATCGAGCTTTGCAAAAAAAAAAAAAAATCAATATGGCGCTGATCAGGTTTTGTAATAAAATTGATTTTCGAAACAAATCGGGGAAATATAAAAATCTGTAAAAAATGATTACGATGTGTGATAGTGTTAAAATGTTAACTATTTGGTAATGTTAACAATTTGAAAATGGCGTTTATCGCGTTTTGCATTCAAACTCTTAAAATGTATCTTACAAAAGTATGCATCATGATTCTGGAGCAATAACTATTACCAATAACTGGTAGGGCGTTTAGTTGTAATTGTATTTATTGTGTCTGGGTAAGTCCATTTATTCATGAAATAGGTAGATCAGCTTAAATCATAACAGAGATCACAAATGAGACTTGTTCACTGCTTAACGGATTCCCAAGTGATTATGGGAAAATTACCACAATTTTTTCGAGCGAAATCAATAACAGTCTATTTTTACTGAATAAATTATTTGTTCAAATGTTGTTACCCAAGATATCTCTTAAAAAAAAAAAAAAAAAGGTTGGTCCCTCCACTAGTAAATAATGTACCTTATCAACATCCTTAATTCGCAGGTGACTATTAATTAGATAAACCAAACATTTTCCAAAGAAAATTCCAGATCAAAATTCAACTAAGATGAACCAGGGTATAAAAATCAATGATCCAACCGTGCATATGCATAAACAACCTGAACTCTTTGCCCTCATCATCATATATATTTTGAACTGTAACAAATTAGCGACTCAATCGCCGAGAGTGGGAGGCAAGTGCAATCGTGTGTTCGTATCACTTTCCAATGCCAACACCATACATATGTCTCACTGATCGGACTTTTCAAATGAGCAGGTTTCTGTCTGAGAAAATGCTCAGATCTGACTCGAAGTAGGTGATAATTGACCTTGGTGCAGATAGCAAACGGCATTTTTCTCAACAAGTTCAAGTTAGTGCATCGTGTGAGTACTGATATTGGACTTGTTATATAAGTTTATGCACCCGGATTTGTGATTTGAAACTTGGGATATTGTTTATTCACAAAAAAAAAAAAAAAGTTTATAAAAGACAAATTCGTAAACTCTGGCTTTAAAATGCTCTAACCGGTAACCCATTATACCATTCCAGTAGCTTTTTTCCAAGAACTGCAGTCTTGTGGAACTTTCTTTTTACTGACTGTTTTCCTCCTACCTATAGTTTTGCAAAACTAATGCCAATAGACATCTCCTGTCTTTGTGATAATCATCTTTCATTTTTGTAAAGCCTTTAAATCAAATGGCTTCATATCTTGTCTAGAGCGATTTCCATAAAAATATGGATACCAAATATATCGACATAACCTCCGGCCTACTTCAGGTGCATCTTGTTGAACTCGAGAATGTGTACAAAATTTCAAATGGAATTCTTTATTTAATTCACGGGGGTAGTATGTTCTCGTACTGTCAGCCATGACTGGGAGAAGTTATAAGTAATTTGCAAGGACATGTGGCACAATGGATAAAGTACTAGGCAAATTCATTTTTAAGCGACACTCTTCTGGAGGTTGAAGGGTCAGTGCAGGCACATTTGTGAATTACTTAAAATTTATACCCGTTCATGGCTGACAAAACGAAAGCAACCTACACACGTAAAGTAATAACGAATTCCATTTGAAATTCCATGTAGATTTTAAGTTGGACAGAATAATTCCTGAGCTCGACAAGACAAACCTGTAGAAGGTCAGAGGTTACATTGGTCACAACATTATGAAAATAACACTCAATATGAGAGTAGCAGTTGAAATAATCTAAATAATACGATAATGAATAATATAGAAGTAAAGATACTTATTGTCTTGACATCTAATTTACATATGTGTTTGAGGTATGAAAAGACACATACATGTAAATTAGGTTTTAAAATTAAAAAAAAAAAATCAATAAACATGAAAAAAATATAAGTTCGGGGACTAGATGAGATCTTTATTAAAGCTAGAAAAAATAATACTTATAAATAAAGTCCAAATGAATGTCACTATATAAATATACACGCACACACATTATATATATATTTCCTATAAAAGTGTGTCATCCTGGATATGATCTTAAACTATATCCGATGTTGAGGCCTCAGCTCGCGGGCTTTGAGGAGTGTGGAGCCACTCTTTAATTGCCATTGCTCGCAGGTCCACTCTGTCCCAGAGTTGCAATACCTGTTAGAGTCCCAACTATGGGTTAAATAGAAACCGACTTGAAAAAAAAAAAAAAATTTATTCTATTAAAATATTGTTCTTCAAAATCACTGGATTCGGCATTAAATAACCTGAAAAGGGTTGATATGCCGTAAAACAAAAAACAAACAACCAACAACTATAACAGTGTGAAAACGTTCTTTCGGCATCTACGTTCACGTGTGCGTTTTTTTAGCTATCTTTTGAAAGTGTCTTTTTTTTCAAGATTTTTTTGTTCATGGCTGACAAAACGAAAGCAAGCTACATATGTAAAGTAATAACGAATTCCGTTTGAAATTCTGTGTAGATTCCAAAGTTTGGCAGAACAATTCCTGAGCTCGACAAGATAGACCTGTAGAAGGTCAGAGGTTAGATCGACCGAAACGGTGTGAAAATAACACTCAATAGGAGAGTAGCAGTTGAAATAATCTAAATAATACAAACCAGTAAGGTATTTTTGTTCTACATGAGACATTCATACACAAGCATGCAGCTGCCTGATGTTTCTTTTAACCCTTTTCTCTTTTAACAGTGCATTCTAATTAGATAAGTGTGCAGATGACTAATAACAAACGCCATCAACAAAAAAACTTTGCAACAATTAATCTTCGGCTGATTTTCTTATTATACTCGTCAGATCTTGATAACCCCGTGCTCTTTCGCAGTAAGAATTTTCATCAGAAAAGCATGCAGCTGTTCTACGAGATACGAGAAAGGCAGCCATTATTAAGAATGACGATCATCATTCTTCCATCTGTCTGCAGATGTTGGAGAATCTTGTGAATCCTTGTTTAATAGCAGAATATACATAATATATAAGGCTTAACTGTGACCCGATCGGTCACAGCCACTGCTACAAATTTTTTTCTTACTTTGCTGCATTTTGGTATTTTCTTTATTTTTCACCAATTTGATTTTAAGCCAAAATTCATAAAATTTGACATACCTGCTCAGACATTTTCTTACTTAACTAATAATTATCTCATCTGTTATATATATTTTTTGACCTGTCTATCTGTCTGTTTCACTTTTACTCAGGAACTGATTGGCTGATCTGGTTGAAATTTAGGTATGGACCTTTGTTATAAGATGCAGCGAACTAAGTATTATGGTATTTAATCAATGCATAATTAAAAATTATCAGGAATTAATAGGATTATCATTTAATGCAAAAGTGAGCACAAATTAAACCATGAATTTTGCATAAAGCAAAAATTCTAAATCACCATATTATAACTTTTGCCCATTTTTCACAGATGAAAAAAAAATTTTTTTTCTATACTATCGTTATACATGATATAGAAGTAAAGATACTTATTATACTCTTAAAATGCATTACTCCTTGAAAAAATTGCGCTTAAAATTTATTACTCCTTTAAAACATTGCTCTTAAAATACATTACTTTTTTTTTTTTAGAACATTGCTCTTAAAATACATTACTCCTTGAAAAAATTGCCCTTTAAAATATCCACATCTCAGCTGGAAAAAGACTTCAACAACACCCGAAACCATAAAACTACAGGTTTGTTTAGTTTTAGTTTGTTTTACAGGATGTCAACGATCTGTAGGTTATTAAATGTGGAATCAAGTTGTCAAATATAATTCTGTAGTAATTATTTATATTCCTAGGATACAGAGCTCTTAGAATATATTGCTTGTGAAAGGAATTACTGCTTGAAAACATTGCTCGTAGAGAATACTCACGCCCAAGCTGAGAAAAGACCGACAATCCTCTAAATTCTGGTTTCTGATTGGTTGCTAGCAGAACGTGGCTCCATTTGATTGGTCAGTTCTTATCGTCAGTGTCTATAAGTAGAACCTTTCTACTTTCGGTGATCATATCCTCTTTATTATATCAAAAACATTGCAAGATTTTCAAACATAATATCATAGGTAGGCTAATTATTTATATTCATACGACACATTGCTCTTAGTTAATGCTCTAAAAATGAAACTCCACAGTTAAAGTGGAAATATTACTCCTAGATGGGAATTCTACTGAGAGAAGGAATCATTGCTCTCTAAAAATATCACTCCAAGAAAAATATTACTTCCAGAAAAAAAAAAGCATTACTTCTTTGGCATTGATAATCTTCTTTGTTCTTAACTTGATTGATTCTCAACCATCACCTTCTAGTATCTATTTTGAGCAGAAAAATAAAAAGGAAAAATAAGGTTTGGATTGGATATGGAACTTACAAAACTAGGGCACTATATAACCAGCCAGTTGGTAGGATCCTGCCTCTCTGACCTCCTATTAAGCCTAAGGAAGAGCTGAAGTGGATGAATACCTAGCCACCAAGATCCTGGTACCACAGTCAACAGGTGGCTCCATCTTTGGAGGAGAGGCAAAGGTCACCCCTCTGTAAGGGGTTGCAGTCAACAAATTTCTGGCCCTGCTGCCAGCGTGACCTCTTTTGGGGTTTGAATCACCTTCGCTTCAACTGTTAACATGACCTCGACCTAAATTCACAAATCAAAGGGAAAAATAACATTTACTTGCCTACTCCGTGTAAATATCGATAAAAACTGGGTGGAAATTAGTAAAAAAAAAAAAAAAAAAAAAAAAAATCGAAATATCATAAAGAAGTCAAACAACGTAAAACCTGTCATTTTCTAGAGAGGCAAACATAAACAGAGACTGAAGAGAGTCCGACATAGGCAATCAACTATAGGCCTCCTTTCTTCAGATTTTAAACCAAGGCTACCGATGTTGTTCTGATCTTCAGTAATACATATATAAATAAATAGTATCCTCTTATTAACCATTTTTGAATAATCGAGCATTCTGCTTAGGTTCTTCTGCACTAACCTTACATATATTTATTTCTATCTCTACTATTCTATAAAAGTTACTTTGTGTGCGCGCGTGTGTGTGTGTGTGTGAGAGAGAGAGAAAGAGTTCCTTCCTCATAGGTTCCGAAACGACTGAGCTTATCTTTTGCAAATTTCACACAAAGGTAATTTATATTTCTGGCAGTGTTCTTCGATATGTTTTGTAAAAATGTCATCCAATAAGTATCAAAAATCGAAAAAAAATCTGATTTAAAAAATAGTATTTCTTCTCTTAAAGATAAAAAGAATTTTTACAGGGGAGTATTACACCGGTGTAACGTAAAAAAATTCCCCTGTAAAAATTCTTTTTTATCTATAAGACAAGAAAGACTATTTCTAAGGTCGCCAAGCCCAAATACCAGCTATTGTAAACAAATGCAGACGGAATTTGATGAACGACATTATCATTATTATTATTTTTATTTTTTTTGCGGATTAGTTCACCAGGTAAATTATTCCGTGTAATATATAATATTGAATACAGGACTGATTCTATAATAATACATACACAATCTGCATAAATTAAAATATCATGTTTAAGCGTATTGTACGACCAGGCAACGGCTGGCGTCTAACTAGTGTAGTTATAATTCATTCATTTCATTGTTTTTTTTTTTGTTTTTTTTTTTCATTAAAATACATTGTTTTATTTTCAAAATTTTAAATCATTTGTTATATGAAGCAAATAATCTTCCCCGAAAGCAACTTTAAAGTCCACAAAGAGCATGACTGTAAAAATTTCTATTTACGATTACCATAATATTTGGTAAAAAATTTTTTTCTTCAGTGTATGTTTCTTTTCCTTCTTTTACTAATGAGTCACCACTCATCAAAGTTATATTAAGGGTTAATGAGATAATAGAGTGTCAGTTAAATGATTACGAATAATACGAGAAGATTGAAAATTTTCAATGAAATGAACAAAATTTTGATTACATGTAAAGTCGATTTATGACAAGTATTTATTAATATTGAATTTGAACATGACTATGTTGTAGCTTACAGGGAAGCAGTCACATGATAACTTCAAATTGAGGCAAAAAGAATGTCCGCAGCAATAAATTCGCTTAAAACCAGCTTAAATTATCATCCCTAAATCAGTTTAAAATATCCACCAACAGGCAACAAAGCATCTCTAATCGTAATTGTTGTTGTTCCAGGTTATACAATGTAACATTTAGTCCATATGCAACGACTTTATCTTAGTGATCGTCAGGAGCCTATTAATCTCCACCTTTCTGGTTTTTCCAATCGAGAAATCGTCGTGTTGACAGTCGGCAGTTCTCCCACTTGACCATGGAAACGATGCCCACAAATAACCTGTCTGAATCTCTATTTAAACAAACATCCATCCACCACTTTATATATATATATATATATATATATATATATATATATATATATATATATATATATATATATATATATATATAGATAGATAGATAGATAGATAGATATAGATATGCGTGTGTAAGTTTTCCTTTACTCCAAAATAAACATTAAATCACAATAGGATATACAGCCCTTCTCTCTCTCTCTCTCTCTCTCTCTCTCTCTCTCTCTCTCTCTCTATATATATATATATATATATATATATATATATATATATATATATATATATATATATATATTCCTTCTTTGTCAATTGCTTGATTGATCACAGATTTGACTCCTTGTATAACGATAAGTTTGACTAGATTTTGAAATAACAAATGAGTCGTATTATTCGACAAACCGGAAATTTAGTTTATGTTGTAAGAATATCCATTCCATTTTTCGTCTGGATCATTAGACGCAGGTGATTCATTGATTTTAGGCACAAAACTGCATAATCACCATGAAAATTGTTTATTGATATTGTGGATCACATTAAAAATGAACACATAAATATGTATGAAACGAGATTTATTCATGGAAAAGCTAAGCAAAATTCGAGTTCTGAATAAAACTTTCTTTTTTTTTTTTAATCTCTAAACTTTAAGGTAAGCGAGGGGAGATCAAATGTAGTCTTATTTCTAATTCTGTATCCCTACTTACTTGCTTTGCTATGAACCGACCTGTCTTATATTCCTTTATCAATGATTCTTTCCTGACCATATGTTGCATTGTGATGAAAATGTCAAATAAAGTTGATGTTTGTCTTTTAACCTCAAACTTTATCTTTTTCTACATTTCAAACAAGACTAGGAAGATGGCTACTGATGCAGAGATCTTACAACAAAATGGCTGTATCTAACAAGCTTCTTCACTATCAACTTTTACAACATACTGTAACTAGAATCTGAGTTCAAATCTTATCGGATCTACTGTGTACACAGTGATCATTGAGAAAAGTGCAAGTCCACAATTTACTCCTGGAGTAAAAAGAGCGCCAAGAAGGGAGATAAAAAAGGGTAGGAGGAAAATTAAAAAAATGAATAAATAGGGTTGGAGGGAAATAAAAATATAACTGAGAGGGTAGAAAAGAAATTTAAAAAAAAAAAGGAAGGATATAAAGAGAGTAGGAGGGAAATAGAAGAGAAGGGAGATAAAGATGGTGCGATACAAAATAGAAAAGAAGAGAGATAAAGAGGATCGACGGAAAATAAAAAGAAGAGACGTAAAGAGGGTAGGAGAGAAATAAAAAGGGAGATAAATAGGTGGGAGGAATAAAAAAAGAAAGGAGATAAAGAGGATAGGCAATAAATAAAAACAAGGGCGATAAAGAGAGTGGGAGGAAAAAAAAGAGAAATAAAGAGAGTAGGAGGCAAATAAAAAAGAAGGAAGATAAAGAGGGTGGGAGAAAAATAAAAAGAAAGGAAATAAAGAGGGTAGAATGAAAATAAAAAGGAAAGGGAGATAAAAAAGGTAGGAACGAAACAAAAAAGGTAGATAAAAAGGGTAGGAGCGAAATAAAAGGAAGGAGATAAGATGGAATAAAAGACAAAATGTTAGGAAGCTAAGAAATAGCCATGCATTTCATAATAAAAATGCAAATAAAAAAATACACAACTTTATGTCACAGTTGTGGATGGTTTGAGAAGACGAAAAGACCGAAAAGGATAACAGCATCGAGACCTTGAGTGGAAGCACTGGAACCTTAAAAAGGCACTCAAATTCCTGAGGAATTTATCAGCAAGAAATCACTAGTAAGCAGCTGGTATTACATCAAATGAATTATAACTTTGATGGAAAGGAAAGGTACTTACTAGGGAAGACTTGTAGTCCCTCAAACTCTGCAAAAAATAATCAAGTGAGAAATCACAGGTAATAATTGTGAGAATGCCTCATCGTTGTCATCGTCATCTTCATCTTCAATTCAACATCTATTGTCCATGCTGGCATGTGTTGGACAACTTTTAGAGATAAATTTCCAAACCAACCTATGTCTGGCCAGGCTATTCACCACTCTTTCTCTCAAATCCATCCTTATCATATCATTTCCTAAGCTGCTTACTTAAGACTTCCCTTACAAACTGATCCTGCTACCTCAACTTTTCTACATCTACTAACTCAACAGCTCTCAACCATCATTTCAATATGACTGAACCAACAAAGCCTATTGTTCTGCACACATCTCCCTATACTTTCATCTTCCATGAGATCTAAGCTCACATTTGCGACCCACATTACACATCCATCGTATACTTTTCATATCATTTGTCCTGCATACAAGACATATAATCACTGAACAAGTTTCACCGCCATACATTATCACCGTTTGCACAAAAAATAAAACTGTGTTCATTTTAATATAATTCATTTTAAAATGGAAGATTGTGTCCATATGCCCTCTAAAAACTTTAAAATACTAAAAAGAAAAGAAAAAAGCACAAAAAAAAAAAAACGAAATTTGGGAAAATAGTTATTAACTGATGTATTACTTACTGTTAAAATTTCACAAAAATGGAGATTTTACAAGGGGCTTCCATCTCTTCTTTAACCCCTTAGAGCAAAACGAAATTGAACTAAATACAGCTCACATTAATCACCCTTATGCCTAGCAACGGTATTAGAAAATTCATAATGATCGATTAATTAGTTTAGGAGTGAATCCTATACATAGAAATACACAAATATATACACATACCCAATTGCATGTAAACAAAGATTATCCCCCCTCCCTCTCAGTGTTACACAGAGGAATATCTATTTATACATAAAGATATTGAAACTAATATAAACTATAATAAATTATTGTTATTGGCAGAGGATAAAAATCTTCTACAAATAATAACAAAATTTTTATTACTTGCAGATATTTTAATTTTTAATAAACAACAACGACAACAACGACAACAAAAGTTTAATAATTTGGTTTAATAAAGCTTCATAAAGAAGCGAAATAGGTTTTATTTGTTCGATTACAATTATATTTTATGCTTCACTAACTCTGGTTAGACCTCTATTGCTTCATTTTCCTTAGTCGAAGTTCTCATATATCAAGGGGGCCCCTGCCTGAAACAAATACTTGATTTCTATATGATACATAAATATTTGAATATTCCTAGTGTTGGGACGATTAATCGGAATCGGGAATTGGAAAATTCGGAACATTTAGGAGTATCGGAATCGGGAAAATTTTTGCATATTTTCCGATGCCAAAACGATTCTTTTTATGGTCTTTTTTATTTGAATGCGTTTAAAGTAAAATCTACCTTTACCGTTAATAATTATAAAATAATAAATATTTATTGAGTTTTAACTACTAGTAAAACTAAAATCGATAGATGATTCCTACAAGTGTATTTTTTTCGTTAAAGAAAATATCTCCACATTTAGCATGTGTTTTTATGGTAATCGGGAAAAATAATGACCCTGTATTTAAATATTTAGAGATTTACAAAGAATCAGAATCGGTAATTGTATCGGGATCGAGAAAAATATTGGAATCGTCCCATCACTAAATATTCCATTAAAGTTCTCCTTTACATCTCAAGCACTAAGTTAGTAAAGAAGTTGAGAACATAATTCTCCTTTCCATAATTGACTATTTAAATATATTATACATTTCTTGTAGTCTTTTGGTTTTACTCGATTTTATCTAGTCTGGTGGCGTATCCAGGTTTGTGCTGTGAGTTGAGATAACATTATTTTGAAAAGGTGCACCATTCGTTGTAAAAACCAGTGTTGGATAGCCATACCAAGGAGACCTTATTTGGGCTGCAAATACTATGTAATGGTGAATATATACTCAGGGTTTACTTGTAAGGAAAAGTGTCCTCATACCAGGTTATCCTGACAAACCACTGCACAGAGAGACCTTAGACACTTAAGCACAGTGTCTAGGAGGCATTGAAGTTCTCTCCAGTAGGCATTGAAGTTCTCTGCAGTAGGCATTATGACAAGGAAGAATAAACGCAGAGTGACGTATGCAATTTCTAACAGGATATAACAAGGTAAGACAATCTGTTTTTTAAATTTTTTCTCGTGTTTCATTTTACTTCCGTCAAAGTTATCAAAGATCAAAGGATCTCACTTCCTGGGGCTAATACTTGATCTCTATATGAGATACATGGATATTCGAATATTGTATTAAAGTTCTCCTTTACATCTCAAATACTGAGCTAGTGAAGTAGTTAGGAACATATTTTTCCTCTCTCCAATTGACCATTTCAATAGTTTATAGTATAATTTTATTGCGATCTTTTTACTGGATTCCAGGACAAGAACTCCTCTTGTATGGTGAAGTGTCCAACTTCGTGCTGTTACTTGAGGTAACATCACTTTGAGAATATGCACCATTCCTCGTAAAAGCCAGCGTGAACAAGCCATAATGAGGAGATCTTATTTGGGTCACGGATATTATGTGATTTTAAATATTTAGTCAGGGTTTACTTGTAAGGAAAAGTATCCTCATGCCAGAGAAACCTTAGACACTCGAGGACAGTGTCTAGTAGGCATTCAAGTTGCTCACTGACATGGCATAAAAGCATCTCAGAGGTATATATATATATATATATATATTTGTAGGGTAAGCAGGCATATATATATATATATATATATATATATATATATATATATATATATATAGAGAGAGAGAGAGAGAGAGAGAGAGAGAGAGAGAGAGAGAGATTTATATGTAATATACTGAGTTCGTGTAATTCAGTAAATTTTCATATACCAATAGGTTTTAAGCCAAAAATGTGATAATTTTGTAGCTATATATACATTATATACCTGCTTACCCTACAATTATAACCTCTCAGAAAAGTGTGGCCCAAGGCTGGAAGCTTATGATAATAAGCCAGTGCACAAGAAATAGTGCACTTTGATCCCGTAAATTTTGCCTGAACAACCCCGTTAGCATTCATGGCGAAGGCGCCTCAGGCAGTTAACTATAAACTAACTTCTTCCCGAAGCGAGAAGGTAAGACTTGGGAGGGTGCATCACCTGGACTTCAATAGAACAAGTACCATAGCTTGAAAAGAAAAATGCTACTACCATCACAATGGCTCTGTCTCTGCCGGACTGATTGTCAAGGATTGATCTTCAACAAGTATGAAACTCACCAATTATAGCCTCTTGCCCGGCTAGAGATCGGTATTGCGGCTAGTATCTGTGTGCAAAGACAATATTAACTAAGCATTATTTTTGCTTTTCTTATAAGTCAGCAAGTACTTCTGCCCGTTTCCTTAAAGAGTCATTTATGTCAGCTGTTGGTTGCTTGAAGATATCATTTGCAAATCTCTCATTAATATTCATTGCTCATACATTTGTTGATGACACTTCAATATTATTAAACTAAAATATGCAACATGTTTGGAGACAGTAGATTCGGCACCCCATCAAGGTTTTCTTAGTCATCATTATATATATATATATATATATATATATATATATATATATATAGAGAGAGAGAGAGAGAGAGAGAGAGAGAGAGTATTTAAAAACTATATGTTACATATTTAAAAGAAGTACTACGGTTTTAAATGTCGCCCGTTCAATATTAAGTAGCTTGAGACATTTAACTGTTTGCATTGCTAAAATATAACTGATTAAATCAATATGTTTTTTACTATACTCTTACCTATAATCCTCATTATTATTATTATTATTATTATTATTATTATTATTATTATTATTATTTGTACACACTAGGTGTTCTCACATAGGTCATCATAAGAGATTACTCATTGACAACAACCAGTGGTGTTCCCTGGAGTCTGGGTGACAACAAGTTTTCCCAGATTTCCAGTACTCTCCACCTTGTTCAATAACCTTTGCAAATTTATTTGCATGATCCCGAAACTCGCTTGTCATAAACTTCTTGCTGGCAATGACCATTGCTCATCACTGGAATCTGAGTGACAATAAGCCCCCCCCCCCCAGATCCCAGTCCTCTTCACATTCATCCAGTGGAAGTCTGGTTAATGCTTTCGTTCTCCAATCTTTCCCTCCCCCTCGACTCTTCTTGACTATTTGATGTCTGGCTAGTGCTCTTCCTCCTCTGTCTTTCAGGATCCTTTACAACTCTTTCGTGTGAAGAGCTCAAAATTCGTTTAATGAATAATTTACCTTATTTTCCCTAACGAATAACGTGTATTACTGCGAAAACACTATAAGTCTGTATATATGTACCGAACGGAAACGATGTGCATGTTTCCCGTTTTGTTGATTTTATTAGACAAGATAGATCCTTCCTCCTCCCCCCATCTCTCCCTCAACATGTCATGTAAACTGCTCAGTTTCTTGCCTATTCTTACTTTAGCAACACAAACAGTTAAACGTCTCAAGATACTTAACTTTGAAACAACGATGTTTGTCATTTTAATAAGTGAGAGTTTATTCAAAATGATATTTTTAATCTAATTACATGACCCGTATTAACTGTATTTTTTTTTCATTTTGTTTTTTTTTACATAAGAGTTACCACTTATTAAGGCTCGAAAGTCACTCGAGGATAAGGGTTCATGAGTGCACGGTAGTCACTAAGACAATAGCGTATTAATAATTAGTGGTAGAAATAGATTATTTGGGTGGAGGGGGGGCGACTCAACAAGAACTTGTTTACATTGGACTTGAAGACGATTATATTGTTGTCAGCTGGAAAGTAGGTCAGCAGAACAAAGTTCTACTTGCGGGCAGTTCAAAGAAAGAAGCTTTGTTCATGGAATTTGCATTTAGGTTTAGGCACAGATAGAGAGTTGGTGAAACTGTTGATGGCTGCTGTAGCTAGATGAGTGTTTTTTGTGAAAATTTGCCAAGGGAAGATCATAGATTGAACCTCAGGTGAGCACTGGTCATGAATATAACGATAGAGCAGTGACAGGCTCGCAACGTCTCTTCTATTAGAAAGAGATTGCTGGGAAGAAAAAAGCACATCACCTACTAGGTTTCAAAGCCGGTTTGGAACTTTGTCAATGCAGGATAGGGTGCTCTGAGCAGTATCCGCCCAGATATGGCAACAGTATACCATTTTAGGACGTATCTGGCTCTTATATGGGTAGAGAATTACGTTGGGAGATAGATACCTTCGAGAGCGATAAAATGATGAAACCATTTCTCAGCACTCTTGGCAACAGATTTGATGTAAGTCTTCCATTTCAGGCCAAGAGTAAAGGTCAGACCCAGAAGTTTTGCATTATGAATTTTGTTGCTTTTTGACAATTCAATTGAAGCATGTTTCTGGATGCGTATTCATGCTATGTTTGTATGAAGAAAACTTTTTTTATTCAAATATATATCTGTTTATTATTGAGCACTTTTATATAAACACTCTAGAGTTGTAAGCCATGTTTAGTTTCAGAACAGTTTCCGATGGTTAGGTGTTCTACATAAGTCCTTGAGGTGACTGGTTCTCAGTAGACAGAACAAAAGATTCTTCCCGTGTTGACACAAAGAAAACATATGCGAAGTTGCTACAGAAAAGGTTTAATATTTATGGAGCAATTCTAGTTTGAGTTAGTTGGTAGCAGAACATGAATTAATTTGATTCGTCAGTTCCTAGCAGCATCGTTTATGAATAGAATCTCCTGTGCGGGATCATACCCCATTACCATTCAAAAATATTGCTAGTATTGATTCTTTGGATACAAAACTTTATCTAAATAACTATCCATGGCGATTCTGTGACCGATCGGATAATGGAGTTAAAAGCACCTTGCATTACCACTGTGATAGAAAGATAAACATTTGGGGTGCTCACAGTCCTTGGTTATTGAGATGGAGGATGTCAATTGCGATAATTTTTTTTTCTGAAGACGGTTCAAAAGTGGTCAATAGAACTTGGACAATGGATGTTCTCCAGGGTATGCACGTAACCTAACCATTGAAAGATAGTGACTGGATTGGTGGGTCGATTTATAAAGAAGCTTAGAGGATAGCGGAAATTAGAGAGTAGTGAGTGAATAAAAAGTGCTCGAATTAGGTGGAATTGCTGAAGCTTAATGATAAGATTAAACTGCATTGTGAGATGAAAAGGAGAAATTGCAATAATGGTTGTATAATGTTGATATCTGATTCAGTCAGGGGCATGGATAAGGCCTCTGGCCCGTTGGGTAAGGTGTCAATCCTAATTGTCTTGAATAATCTCGTCAAAAGGGACTGAACGCTTAAGAGACAAAAAGGGTTGAAATTGTTTTGAATAATCTCTCTAAACAGGGTATGAACCGTTAAGAGACAAAAAGGGGGTCATGGACTAAACAAAGGCTTAGATTAGCTAGTGTTCTCTCAAATAATCTCGCTAAAATTAGCTGAGCAATAAAGAAATAAGTCATAGACAAGGAACAATGTTATGACTAGTTTAGTCAAAAGTTTCCAAAAAAGTTTTAACCAAAAGAAAAATATTTGTTCAGTTGGCGTAAAAATCTACAAATGAGCAAGGAGAGATATAAATGTTATGACCGATACGATAGTGAGAGGAGATCAAGGATTGATGTAAGAGAATAAGAAAAAAAAAATATGAATAAATGTATCTTGAAACAAAATTAACATTATAACATGTGTGTTATGAAGACTATCAAGAAACAAAAAGGAACTGACATTATTACTAAAATAAAAATATCGTTTCAGTTTGATGAATTTTCAGATTTAGCATCAATAAACATCAAAGACTATGCAAACTCTGATTTTGTCTTACAATGATTTGACTGGTTTTGTAAAATGGTTTTAACATTTGAAAATGTATTCTTGCATAATCAAGCTGCTTCACTGAAAAAAAAAAACATACATTCTTGCTGTTTAAACAGTTCACTGAGTTTTTCCCTTTTTCAACGTTTTAAAACGTTGCCTTTAAATATTCGGAAGAATATGTTGGAATTCCTTTTTTACAAATGAAAAACATAAAAAAAATAAATAAGGAAAGGAACTTCTAAAGGAGGGAAAGTATAAAACGGAAATATCGAGCAGATTATGTACTAGGACATTTTTATTTGGATTTAATTATTCATGTTTTATTGTGTGAACTTTTGAGTTTTCTTGTTTTCTTTTATTACATCAGGTAGGTTTAATTAAATTCTTATAAAGATTTTTTTTTTTGGAATGAAAGGTGTGTAACATAGTTACAGCGAAGGGTGGCCAGCATGTGAAGAGATTAGCAGCAGCAGAAAATAGTGCATATATCAAGGTATTGTACTGTAATGAAACATAAAATAAAACAACAACAAAAAAAAAGAATTGCTTAAATGATTTTGTGCTGTCATGTTTCTATTCAAGAAAAACAAAAATCAAAACGCATCACAGCAGACATACGACGGCTGTTAATAACAACGAAAGAGAAGAGGGAAGAAAGTTAACTACTGCTATGCGTCATCTATGCAACGCAAATTAAACTGTTAATGTGATGAGTACCATTTGTATAATTCCAACTATGCTCATTTGTAAAATCATACTGTGGTCATAACTAGATTATCAGTTGGTACATGGGCGCAACTGAAACTACTGCCATTTGTGAAATAGCAGGATTTTTGGTCAAGACTAACTCATTTAAATCTATTCTGTTCTGTCAATGCCTGTGCATTTTAACAGAGTAACCGTGAGAAGTATGTGGACGGTCATTCACTATAAAGATGCTATATTTTGTGCATCCCATAGTGCTGGGATGCATGGGGACCAGTCGAGAACACTCTTGTGGCCAGCTCAGACAGGTACTATCCTTCTGCAAACTCTTTATCAATAGACTTTAGTGCTACATAACTAAGTGATATAATTATAACACAATATTGTTTCATGTGTGTAAGTTTTTAATAGCGAATGTAAAAAAGAAAATTTCCTACTTTAAGTAGTTGTAAATATCTCGCTGAACAAATTGTGTTTGATTTTCTGTATTGATTTAAATTCTCACAAATAGAAAATTTTGAAATTAAAAAAATAAATCCCAAAAAGGCATTCAATAGAAAATTAATCTGAGTGTCAATCGACTGTTCAGTTGATTAATCGGAATTTCAATCGGGAATTGGAAATCAACACTTTTTCAGGAAGTGAAAAAATTGACCCTAATGATTCTTTTATTTTATTTATTTCGTTTTATTTATTTATTTATTTTGCTTAAAACTTGATTTTCTATTGCTGATGCTAATGATCATTGCCTGAAAGTACTTCTTTTAAATTCCCCGGCCTAACGTTTACAGGGAATATGAACTGGAATAGATACATTGAGAGCATTGCCAAGGCTGCTGCAAGGAAGGTTGGCTCCCTCTACCGTGCTAGAAAACTACTTACGCCTGACAGTATCCTATACCTTTATAAGGCCACCATTCGCCCATGTATGAAGTACTGTTGTAACATCTGGGCTGGTGCATCTGCTGCTTGTCTCTCGCTCCTGGACAGGGTTCAAAAGAGAGTTGCCAACCTGATAGGTCCTGAACTGTCATCTAGGCTTCAGCCTCTGTCCCATCGACGAGATGTTGCATCCCTCTGCTTGTTCTACAAATACTTTAATGGTGAATCTTCTGAAGAACTGCAAACACTTGTACCTCCCTGACGTAACTACCCCCGACAAACCCGACAAGCTACTAAGTCTCATCCCTTTACAGTAGAGATCCCTAGGTGCAGGAAAGCCTTTTTACTCTAATAGTTTCTTCCCCAGAACTGCGGGTCTTTGGAACTCCCTTCCGGGATTCTGCTTTCCCTACTGCACTGATATGCAGAAGTTCAAGTGTAATGTTAACAAACATCTTTCTACTCATCTCCCTTCATAATTAAGTCCCTGATAGTAGCCCCCTGCTTCAAAGTGGCACTGTGCCTTGTTTGGGGTGAAAATTGAATTTAAAAAAAAATATATTTATTAACTACCAAGAAAACTAAAATGTATAATGAATTTCAGTAAAAATGGCATCAGAAAAACAATGACCCGGTAAAAATGGCACAGATAAAAATGGCACAAGTGGGAAATATGAATACAAATATCACAATAAATTTGTCAAAATATCGGCTAGAATAAAAAAAAAGAAAATTTAAGAAGTTTATGCAATTAAAAAGAAAATTATATTTAAATGTTGATTAGTACCAAATGAGGATTAAGTACCCCCTTCCTCTCCAAAAAAGTTAAACTTCATTTTTTAGGCGATTAAGTGATATTAGAATCAGAATTCGATAAGGTAACTGTGTGGAAATCGAGAATTTAAAACATAATCGATAATTATATAAGAATTCGAAGAAATATTGAAATCGTCCTATCACTAGTCAAAAAGAAGCTTACAGAAGAAGGAACGAAGAGAAAAAACAGTGTAAACAAATTGAGAAATGTGACGTAGTTTCTTTTGCAGGCAGTTCGTACTAATGTCCATTTTAATTGGATGCTGCTTTATTATGGATAGATTTCTTGTGAATCTTATCTATTTTTTTTTAATTATAGATCACATAAGACAATCTCAGCAATTTGTAATGAATTAAATAAATAAATATGCAAGGGATTTTTTGATTTTAGATTATGGGAAATGTGTGCTCATGGCACTCCTAGCAAAGATGGTGCCTGAACATATATAGATACAGTGATAGGAATGGCGACAGCAGAAAGACCATTGCTTATATGTCGATTAAGCGTGAAATTGATAAGACATTGTAATTAAAAACATCCAAAGAAATTTAAAAACAAACTTAACTTTTTCCCTAATTATTTTCTCGCTTTCATTTCAGATTTCAATTTTCGAACCAAAATCTTAAAACAACTGTTAAATTTCAACAATGTGATATAATTATAACTAAGACGTTTTGAATAATGTAACCATCTGATAATAATCGTGTTTGTGCCCCCAGTTTTAGTGTTGACTTGTTCGCCATTTCTTAACAAGTCACACTCATTATTTCATTTGAAAATTCTATAAACCGTTTATATTAAGTGTTTTTAACCTTCTTTTTGCAAGTAGAAAATCTTTTTAGGACTAAATGTGGTTTCAATTTGATTCCTTCCCTGCTTAAATTTTGTTCCCTTCGCTTTTTTGTATCCCCCCCCTTTACAATTTCATTTCATATTATTATTTTTTGAAATCATAATTATATCTTAATTTAGATCTGTTGAGAGAAGTGCCAAATCGGTCAGCTGGCTCTTTCACTTTTTATTTTGTTAAATTCATTTTGTTAAAATTTGGTTCATTACAAAATTCTGTAACTCCCCCAAATATTAAAATTTCAATTGAGGACATGTACATGACTAAGATGACTAATCAAACTCAATTCTGACTTGATTCTAAAATTTTCAAAAGGAATGATTCTAGCCTAAAAATTTTTTCATGTATAATATAAATCTCATCTATCTGTTTAAATGTGTGTATGTATGTATGTATGTATGTATGTATGTATGTATGTATGTATGTATGCCTTGCAAAAAATTTCGACAGAGGCAACGAATTTTCACGAGATTGGAATCATTCTGAAGCTCGACCTTTCAGACGACAAATAACGAAAAATTGGCCAAAAACATTAATTCGTTCACCCTCAACTGGGCACTTTCCTACAGGGAGGAATCGCTTTTTTCGCCGATATTTTTGAAAGCCATTGCCTCTTTTTGATTATCTAGCCTTAATTTAAACCTACGTCACTTCCGGTTTGGCAGTGAGCGCAACACCTAACACGTCACATTTTTTTTTCACATTCTTCTCCTCCTTCATGGTACGGGTTCGAGCCTGCCTACCTACTACAACTTTTTTTTTTGCTCAGCACAGACCTACAAACACCTGGGCAACGCCAGGCACCCAAACTAGTTAGTAATATTAGCCAAATATGTTTTAGTAATGTAAGTGTTGAGTTTGCTAATCAATAGCCGATTGTGACAATTTTTTGTTGGGATATGCTATGCCCCCATCTAAGAAGTAAGTAATTCTTTGAAAAAAAAAAGTATTGTAACAACAGAACAATTACTACATCTCCCCGTAAAACAAAAAAGAAAAATTAATGTCGATGAGAATATATCCGGTTGGTTAGGTTGTTTTTGTTTTATGGCATATCAACCTTTTTCAGGTTACTTAATGCCAAATCCAGTTATTTTGAAGAAAAAAAATTTTAATAGAATATATTTATTTTTTTCAAGTCGGTTTCTATTCAACCCATAGTTGGGACCCTAACAGGTACTACCACTTCAGGTTAGAGTGGACCTGGGAGCAATGGCAATTAAAGGGTGGCTCTACACTCCCCAAAGCCCGCAAGCTGGGGCCTCACCACTGGATATAGTTTAAGGTCATATCCAGGACCAAATATATCAGGGAAGAGATACTCCACTACGTCATCATCATCATCATGTACAAGCAGTGAAACAGTAACTTGTGTTTAACTTTGCGTTCTTGTTCTAAATTGAATAAAAGTTGTAATTCGTTTTCAATTTGTAAAATACATTTTTACGTAAAATTTGAATTTTTATATTTTCACCATATGATAAAATAAATCTGTTGAACTTGAAACAAAACAATGGACGTTTTTCTGTAGCATTAGTCGCAAGTGAAAATTGAATTCTAAGTGAAGACTTTTAGATATACTCGCATATCATGCAAAAATCAGTATTTTCACCAAAAATTAAAAAAAACGACCGATAAGAAGATCGATTAGAACCTTTTATTAACAATAAAAACCAGTCCTATCATATTTTGCTGATCCATCCCTGATTAGAGCAGAGAGTACCAGAAGCAAGGGAGATAAGTCAGTCTGTTATTTAACCAAGTAAAAATAAAAATGTCAAATTTTCCCCGTATGATAGAACAAATCTGTTACACTTAAAACAAAACAATGTGTGTTTATATCATACTAGCGGGGGAGGGGTTGTTCACCCGACATTGCCAGTCGTAAAATGCACTTAAATATATTTTACTTCATGCAGATTTCGTATTTATTACTACAGAGCCAATTTTATATTAAATATTATATTGTACCTAATACATAATACTGATTTCAAAACTATTTAAAAAAAATGAATTGGATGTCATCAGCTAGAATCGAAACCTAAACATTTAGTGTTCCAACCGTGTTACTGCGTTTAGCACTCCAGCTATGTTTCCTTCCGTTTGAGCTTACGATATAAAAATGTTTTAAAATTAAACCACTTTTAGCTATGATTACTTTTATGCATGCGCAAACTAATACAAATATGTCGGCAAGTTGAAATGAACATTTTGAATTTCAACTTGCCGACATATTTGTATGCGTTATTCATCCATCTAAACAAAGATTTTACTCATTATAAACCATCGTTAGTGTATGATTATTATTTTCTGTTAATATCATTGCTATGCGACCAGTAGTTTAAGAGTTTATCAGTGAAATATTTACACACAGACAGACAGACACACACACACACACCTAGCGTATATTTATATAGATTAGTTAAAAGTGAAAATCGCATTCTAATTGAAAAGTAAGTATCCTTGCCAAAAATTATAAAAAGATGATTGAGTAGACAATTGACTAGAACTTTTTATTAAAAACAAAAACCAGTCTTACCATACTTTGCTGATCCATCACAGATAAGAGTGGAAATAAAGGAAGTATCCGTGAAAGCAGGGGAGATAAGTCAATTCGTCATTTCACCAAGTAAGCACTGACGCATAATATAAAACTGATTTATGATGAAATTGATTGTTACTTGTAATTAAACTTCTACACGAATCATTTTTTTTCTATTTTTTTGGCGAGGATACTTATTCCTGCATGATATGTACGTATGTCAAAGAATTTTTATTTAGAATGTGATTTGTACTTGTGACCTATACTATACAAGCACCAACCAATGTTGTCAATAGAAAAAATGCAAACGGTATTTTCACTCCTATTGTCGCCGTTAATACCACTGGAGCTGTACACAAACACAAGGAGTTTGTGTTGGTATGATAGCAAGATTTAGGAGTGGGTAGAGTAAGTTCAGCTAAGTTCTGACATTACTAACTTGCAGAGAATCACCGCTATTGATCAAGGGAAGAGTCTAGCAGGTGTGTAGGGTGATAATGCATGAAAGTGAAATCTGTTCAATGACGGGTGAGGACGTGTTATACGAGGAAAAATAATTTGAGCATGTGATAGATGTATAACATGAGTATTGTGTGTGCAGAACAGGAGCCTTTGTTGGTTTGGTTACATTAACAGAAAGGGAAAAAGTGCTTTGGTTAGTAGATATAGAAATTTGAGATAGCAAGATCACTTGGTAAGGTAAGGCCAAAGCAAAAATGTGAGAAGACAATTAGGATGATTGATGAAAAGGGAAATAAATAAAGACCTGACCAGGCTTATGTCTGATGAGCTTAGAGAAAGATTAAAAGTAAATAGTAAGTATAAGGAGATGCGTGTAAAATAAGAAACTTCGTTAGCTTACCTACATTGAACGAATGGGTGAGCGCTTCAGTTAGTAAATGTAGAACAGTTGAGTTGGCATGGAAAGGATAAAGAAAACACGGAATGGAGTGATAATGGTGGATTTGAAAGAAAGAGGGATAGATAAAGACCTGGTCAGAGGTATGTTAGTTTTGAAATCAATTTCTAAAAGATGTCCTACACATGCCAAGATATAAAACAGACATTTAACCAAATATGATAATGACAAAAATAATAGCATTGGATAGCTCAAAAAACAATTTAATATGCAGTAACATATGGCAAAGTATTGGCTGCATTTGAACAGATGATTTTTTTTGAAAGTCAACTTCAACATCATAATCAGGGTGCATGATTAGTCTACTCGTTATCAGCATAGTTTATGCCAATAAAGTTCTGAGTCGATTCAATCGTTTGTGACTTTTTATGCATTAACTAGCAGGGAGATCTGCCATTCTTCGGGATTGAATGATGATCAACGAATACTTCACACTCCCATATTTTTATTGCAATCGAAATCAGTGAAACCATCCATTTTTCAATTAAATCGATTGATTGCCTGCTCTAATAACAGCGCACCAGGAGGAAGCCTCATATTCCTTCCTGCAGTGACTTAGTTCACAATAAATTGTGGTCGACATTGCACCGTGGAGAACCTTATAAAATTATTTTTATATATAATGTTTTGAATTGAAGTTTAAAATGCAAAAGTCAAGTATCATCATTCAATTGTTCTCTAAACCGAAACATTTATTTCGAAGGCGTCCCTGTTATATTAAAAAACCTACTGTTGCTTTTATATGCTTGGCCTTTCTGCTTGTGCTGTGATGATGGCTTGAATTTAAGTTTAAAATGAAAAAGTCAAGTATCATAGTTTAATTGTGCATTAAACAGAAATATTCATTTCAAATACACCCCTGACATATCAAATAATCTACTGTGGATTTTATATACAGGGCCTTTCTGCTTGTGTGGTAATAAAACTTCTCAAACGCAGATGTTAGGCTGTGTAAGGTGTTAACTTTGGTCAAAATCACCTGTTCCTTTTTTCATCGGATTAGTTTGATTACCGATTATCAATACTAACCGAAGACATTCCAATACAAAACCTATCTAACAAACTGCCAGATACATAAAGTACATTTGTGTGAAATTTGATAAAAATCGGCCAAGCAATTTTGGAATCTATAAGGAACGAACTCACACGCGTGCACCCACACAAAGTTCCTTTTTATATAATAGTAAAGATACCGTTAGAAAAAACATTAAACTATAGCACCCTTTAGCTATGTAGCTTAAATAACAACCTGCTTACAAGGAATTGTTTGCAGTACGTATTGCATAGGTATTGTATTTAAACATTAAATAGCTTCAAGATATAACATTACTAGTTAAATTTAGCAGTCATCGCATAACTGTCTAACTAATTAAGCTAAATTAGTAACCGAGATAAAAAAAAAAAAGTTTGTTTATAACCAGGCTGGGACGTTCCATTATGCTAAGATATCCAAGTGTGTTATTTGGGTTCTTGATTGGCTGCTAGTCTATGAGTGGATAATCTATTATATAAATATTGTTTCAATCTAGGCAAGAATTTTCTCATCAACTATTTGTGGTCCTTTATTCTCATAAGTGTCAATTTAATTATACTATTAGCTTCTAAGAAAAATTAATATTATTTACTAACCTTGATGTCAGAGTAAAATTCCTAAAATATTGCGTTCAACGATAAGATTGCTTGCAATCATAAAGAAAAGGGGTTTTCGTTTCAGCTTTTTCTTTAAACAGAGATCATCTATAAATATAAAAGCGAAAATGTATGTATGTATGTATGTATGTATGTATGTATGTATGTATGTATGTATGTGTGTGTGTTCGCTTTTTCTGTGTGTCTACAAAAGGGTTCTTTCAGAGAAGCGGTCGGTCGGTTCACAACTTTTTAAAACTTTTTATATCACATATAAATGGTAATATCTCACAGTTAACAACGAAGCTCGCCTGTCTATTTAATTTGGTCGATTTCGGGAAGATAAATATTCAATATTTGTCGCTCGCTGCATGTGGGTTAGTCTTTTTCCTATAACATCTTGGGGGTGGAAAAAAAAAGCGTTCAGCAGTAAATGAATACTATCCCGCAGTCAAACTCATTAAAACGGGCGCCTGCTAAATCCAAGTAATTAAATAAATTCAAACGTGCGTCTGTTAGCATCTCGCGGTGGGCCAATGGTTAACATCGCACTTTTTTTTTCACACTTTAATTTACAACTTTGCTTCAACGGTTCGGGTTCGATCCTCATACTTACTTTTTTTTTTAAACCCGCCCCCAAACACCCGGGCAACGCCGGGTACCCCTCGCTAGTAGCATGAGATTGTCTCCTGCTCTTGTTTCAACTACACCATCTCACACTCTGAAAAGATGGTTTCTCAACATGAATATCGTCATTTCCCACATAAAATAGACTATTTGGATTCTAATTGCAAAATCTTTAAAAAAAATCTTTAGCCTCAGCATATTGAGTTATTATTACAAATATGCATTAAAAAAGAAACGCATTCTTTTTTTTTTTTTTACTCTGCTCTGAAGAGGTTTTCTTGCTCATATCCAAATAAAAATCTTAATATGCTGATACATAATTCATAAATCGAAGAAATAATGGCTTGAATTTAAATAATATTCACTGAGGAGAAATTTATACAAACACTTAAAATGTGATAGAGTTATCTCCACTTGGAAGGACAGAGAACAAAAAAAATCAATAGCAATAAATAACTGCAGATTGCTAGTTTATTACTCAGAGGAGATGCAGAGTTATGGCTAAGGCTATGACAAGAGAATATTCTTTTCATTGTTTTGAATCTCGAGTATATATCCGACACAGACACAATTGATTGAGAACCCCATCACTTTATCTAAAAACATATAAGATATTAACTGATATATACACGAGACTCAAAATAATGAAAAGAATATTCACTTGTCATAGTCATAGTCATGACCAACCAGAAATCATGATGGTAAGAGGGGGTTCAATAATTAATACCTTTGACTCACTTTCAGCTATCTGATCTAGCTTAAATATTGCATATACAATGATATATGTCTCTAAGGATTATGTGGCAAATTATTAATTATGCATTGTGTTTTCTGATTTACAGGTGTTTGAACTGAGTCAGGTGTGCAATGAAGCCTGTTGAGTGTGGCACAGTGATCCGATTTTTGAATCTGAAAGGACGTATACTACAGAAAACTGGCGATGAAATGAAGAAAAACACGTATGGTAACAATGCCCTATCATATGACCTTGAAAAACGCTGACATCGTGAGTTCAAACATGGCCGGAAATCTCTGGAAATGTGCTCTCTTTATAAAGATTTGCATTGTTTAAGCATAAAAAACATAGATTTCTATATCAGATTACCTACTAACCCCTGCACATTGTAAAGAAGAATAAATGCAAAACACTAAGAGTATTTAATCGATCAGAACGTTGAGAGTATTTAATCGATGGGTATATGCATCGTTACTGCTGTTTAAAAGAAGAATTTAATCCTTGGATTAAATAAATGATTCAGTTAAAAATCTTGTACAGGTTCCTTCATTTGAAAAGATACACTTAAAGACGATCGAAATGCTGTGAAAATAGCAACTAAGATGAGAGTAGCAGTATAATTAATACAAATGACTTACACTTATACCTTCATATTTGACCAAATGTTAAACAGAACCGTTTGAGTACAATTTAGTTTGGTTGGTTAGTAACTAGATTTTATGTCATGTCAACCATTGTTAGATCATTTTATGCTGAAACTGCTGATGTTTTCTATATAAATTGTTTGCAGATTTATTTGTTTTGTAGGCGTACATCTCTATTCGTACAAAGTTAGATATGTATATATGTTTATATATCTGTATATCTAAACTTATCAACCAATCATTATGAATTTTGCAATGCAGCTGTTAGGTATAAGGTGTCAGAATGTAGATTATATTTAGTTCTATTCAAAAGGGATTAAATGAGATGGAAATTTTTTGTGAAAATTCAGATAGATCCGATTTTTAGTGAAATTTTAACAATAGCTATTAGACATTAATTAATAAACATTTCTTCAACGCTGGGTTTGTTTAAAGAATGTTTAGGGGTAAATATGGGCACAACCTCTCATTTGAAAATTCGAATGTTTTAAATTTTCCTTGAATTTCATCCATATGTAACAGAGTCGCTGGTGCTGATAGCAGCAGTAGTGACATAAAGATATGCAAATGACCAAGCCAATTGCGGGAAGTGACGTCACAGAAGAGATAATATAACACATGGGGTTCAAAGAAGCAGTGTTCGGAGAAGATGTGTTTGCAACATGACCAGAGAAGCACGTGTTCAAGTTACGTGGGTGACGTCAAAGCAGAGACAAAAAGTCACACACAACCGGAGAAGGAGAACTGTTTAAATATTTAGAAAAAAATGTGTTGCTGAAAATACCAGATATAAAAACTTTTGTTAAAAAAAAGAAAGCGAGTCGAATTTCTTTCTTTCTTCTGTTTCATTTTGACAGAGTCTACAACGTGCTGGGTCTGTTAAAATGTAACGAAACCATTAAAAAAAAAAAAAGATGTACAGTATTACATGTATTCATTAGACACCGGTTAAGCGACTTTCCCTGAATTTTAGTTTCTTTTTAAGACCCATTAAACTTAAGCTTTAAATCTGAAATATTTTCTAGAATTAGAGTCATGCAATGGATTTTGATCGAAATTAAAATAAGAATTCTAAACATAAGGTTTAGCATAATTATGTCTTGATTTTTCATAAGAGGACATAAAAATGGCGCAAAAATGTTCAGTTCAGGGAATGGATTCTACCCGTTCTGGGTTTTGTAAATAAGTACTTTATAAATTCACTCATAAATGTGACCCAGACGAGTACTATTATTTGGTATCTGAATAATGGCCACGATACGGTTAAGGCACATTCCTCAAATTTCCACAATTTTGACTTCACTATTAGATGTAATATTACTGATAGCGATATGCAGAAATTGTCTTGCTTTTCTAATAAAACAACTTCCTAACATATCTGTGAATAAATAGTTAAAATTAAAAAGAACTACAGATATCAAAGTATGATATACAGGAAGTTGTCCGTTACCAAATAGATTGTTTAATGAATGCTAAACGAATTACATGAAATTAAAAGGACGCGCTGCCTCACGTACTGTCTGCCATGTTAAGTCTGGAAAAGAAACGAACTGCTGGACTTTTTAGATCACTATTTGTTTAGTTACACAACCTTAAAAATTAGCCAGCGAGATAGCACTACTTTGTTGGCTGAGAACAAAGTAATAACAGTACTAGGAGTAAGAAGGGATGCAAGCAGTAAGAAAAAGTTCAGTAGGAATAAGATGAAGAAGAAATAAGTGTTAAATATACCGTGTTTTATTTTGCCAGTTATATTACAGGCAGAAAAGAAAAAGAACTTAGAACCGATCTGAAGTCAGTCCCAGAATGACTGTTGAAATGTGTTTGGTGCAACTGGAAAAACGTTGTCAAGAGAATGTTTATAAAACTTTCCTATGCTCGTATCCCAAGAACGTCATTACATGTGAAACACTGTCTATGTGAAGCGAAAGGTTATGTGTCACAATGCAACAGTGATTATTGATGGCAGCCTTTCGTCTAACAAGACAATGGCATTCTGCATCTAGTCTGGTGCACTGGAGCATCTACTATTGCTATACAGTTTGAAGTTGGAATTGGTTCTCCAGAGGCAGGCCTGGGTGGGTGAAAAGGAGACAGGTTTGCCCAGTTACCAGGTCCCCTCTCTCGGCGTCGCAGACAAAGTCTGACAGAAAGGCAAGCCAATACGATTGGGCAAGTGCAGCTGTAAGAGTTGCCAGAAAGGTGTTGCAGTGCTTCATCATCTGCCCATCGGGACTCCAAACCAGATTTTTTGTTGGGTTTACTCCCTTAGCCGTTGCCTTTTCCAAGGCATCCAAAAGGCAGTGAGATATTTGTCCAATAAAATTTGGTGATGAATGAGAATTATACTGCAATCAGACTAACGTAGCAACATCGAGTTTGGTTACTTATTTTGTTGAACCACAGGTTTAATTTATGTTAGTTTAACAAAATACAGCATTATGTATATTTAGTATTTCAACTGTAAAATAGTACGTATTATTTGGATCCATCGGCCTACTGTTCTCATTTTGAGTGTGATTTTCACAACGTTTCAGTCGATATAACCTCCGACTTTCTTCAGGTGTATCTTGTCGAACTCGGGAATGTTTCTGTTGAACTCGGGAATTTGGACGGAATTTCGAGCAGAACCCTTTATTTACTTTACTAGTTTAGTGTGCTCTTGTTCCGTCAGCCATGACTGGATAGAGGTCCTAAGTCAGTCATGGCTGACAGAACAAGAGCACACTAACCCAGTGAAGTAAATAAAGGGTTCTGCTCGAAATTCTGTCCAAGTTCCTGAGTTCAACAGAAACATTCCTGAGTTCAACAAGATACACCTGAAGAAGGATGGAGGTTATATCGACCGAAACGTTGCATTGTAAAAATCACACTCAAGATGAGAACAGTAGTCCGATGAATCCAAATAATATGAATAACCAATCCTCATCTCGAAAATTCAGAAATGTGTAAAACGGTACCTCTTAAAGTCTATTCTTATTCACTATATAATTATCAGCAAGGACGATGCTCGTCGCAGACATATAATTTGGCTCATTCCCGTAACTTTCAAAAAAAGTATGTTTCTTTAATATCATCAGACTGTTTAGAAAAATACTAACAAATTGTTTCCCTACTTTTAAAAAGTTGGTTAAAATTGCTATTCTTGCAGTGATTTATACACGTTTTTACATGTTTAATCCTCTGAACGCTTTATTTACTTAATTCAATTCTTTTGTTGTTGTATGAAAATAATTTTTGCAGCCTTCTTTTAAAACTACACTGCAAGCTTGAATTTTCATTGTATTCCCAAAGAATACATGGCATTTGTAGCACATAAGCATGATTATCAAAATAAATTGTAAAACTAATTTGCATATTGTTACGATAACCATCTTGAATTTCTAATGAGCTTGACCATCCTATCATATTGTGATGGTGGCCATCTTGAATTCATAATGAAGTTGATCATCCTCTCATGGAAATTTATCATTTTTCTCATGCATATATTCGGCAATTGCTGAATTCATTGTGTATATTCGTGCTGTTTACTTGTATATTGCAAACAAAACCAGTTTTTCATGTAGTATCGTTTGCTATTTGAGGGGGTAGATTTTTCACATTTTGCTAAGAGGGTTAATAATGTGAAGTCTGTAATAAATAGTGAAGAGAATGTTTTTTCCGAATATTTGAAGCATATAAAACTTGAATCATGAAAATAAAAAAAGTATTTTTACTGCATGAATTCTGTAATAATTCCTCCTAAACAGTTGTCAGTATCAATAGAACATGAGAAGAAACGTATATAAATCAAAGGATAGCGGGTTCAGAAATTCTCCACTGTGAATGAAGTCTTAAAATGAAGAGAATAGAGCACGGTTATACACTCTTGACAATGAATATTTGAAAGCAGCTGTTGAACAAACTTATGTCAATGTGCCACAACCGGTTTATTTTATTCCAAATCCTGTAGAAGCTAAAATTTCATAATACAATTGTGAAGTATATAAACTTTTAATAACAAAGCTGAGAAAAGACACATCTTTTTTTGTATCAGTTCAAACTATGTACTAATGCTTCTCAAATAGCCGCTAATACCAACAGAGCATGGGAACAAGAAACCACAAATGATCAGACAGTATGTTACACACGGACCCACAAGGCTTCTTTTTCAATAGAGGATTTATTGGCTTTAGACAGCTGCTAATATCAACAGAGCATGGGAACAAGGGACCACAAGTGATCAAACAGTATGTTACACATAGGCACACAAGGCTTCTTTTTCAATAGAGGATTTATTGGCTTTAGACAGAGCATTAGAAGAAGGGTCCAAGAGTGATCGACAATTGCAATGTGATTTCAGAAATTCTGTAATGCTAATGAGATTCTTGAAGGTGTAGAAGGTAGAAACCAGGCATACGCCGTAAACAAATGAATAATTGAAGCAATTGCAGAAAAAAAAAACAACGCACATAAAAGTCCCAGAAAAGTGTCTTATGTACTTGTTTGTCTTTCAATGCCATTCGACCATCTGAAGCAAATTGCTAAAGTGAAAAAGCTCAATATATGTGCCCTGCGTAAACGCAAATGTTTGTTTCTGAAATCAATAATTTTTTTTCCGAACAACTTAATGTTTTTCAAAACTTAACGATAAACAGGGACTGTTGCATCACTCGAACAGACCCGAGAATCTTTAAGAATTTGTTTTTTGGAAGCATCTTAAAACACGTGATTTCTTCAGTTCCACAGAAGTCTGACGCTTTATCAATCTTTAATGGCCAATACGAATTACTTCCGCTCCAAAGCAAACCAGAGAAAGGAATTTAATGATACAGTTTAGTCGCGTACACATATCTTCCGTAGGCATTGATGCTGACATGGATTAGAATAACAAATGACTGCCTGCAGATGAAAAGCAGTCGGAAGAATAGTTGCCGCCGAGCAAACACATTTGTAGTTGCACAGTCTTTGATTATACATTTACATGCAATGAATATGCCCTTCCAGTTATTTTTGCAAAACAGAAGGATGGTGGTGGTGGATATTTAGGTATGTTTTACTTTGGCATGTAAGAAAGTAATCATTATGGAAAAATCTTTACTAAGATTGTTTTACTTACCATAATAAAAGATGAATTTCCTTTCCTAAAGCGATTCTCCAAACGCAGAACAAACATCATTTGTCTGATGTCCTTATCAATCTACAAAGCCTGTTTAATTCAAACAATTACGTGTGCAGAGCATGCTCCATGGTATACAGAAGAGGAGGTAGAAGGAAAGGGAACTAATAAGAAAGTGAAAATCAAAAACAACAAAGAGTAAAACTATGAAGTAGATAAGATGCCGAAATTCTGTAAAACGCACATTAAAATGCCAATCAACAATAAGCATGCAAACTTAATTTTTATAAGCAACAAAAAAAAGGTAAGTTTGATTGTAATAATAACTGATAATAATGAAAAAAGAAAGAAAAAAAAACATTATGCAAATTTAATTCGTTTTTAAACTCTAAATGATCACGAAAAGTCACTTTCACTACTTTGCATTTTTTTTCCTCTACTTGTTTCTATTCTACTGCCATGGCTGTTGGGGTGGTGTGCTTGTACAGAAACATACAATTCCATCATAGTTAATTGGCACCGTACGGTTACAACTCAGTATCGTTGTAAATCCAACACTAAAATAAAATAAAACATACCTATACTTGTTTCTAAATGTCTAAAACAGCGGCCGGACAAGAACAAACTAATAAAACAGTGAAGCACAAATTTCTGCATTATATTGTTGTTTTTTTTTGTTGTTTTTTTTAATTTTCTCTAAGGCCTATCTACATATCTATATATGTAAATATATATCATAAAATATATGAAGAAATAATAGTGGCGTGCTAAGCCAAAGCAATAAATTAGTTCATACACGATTTGATCTTCTGTAACATGATTATAAATATTATGCTTTTATTATTCAATAATTGAGCACTGTTGAATTCTGTGTAACAAATTAATGATTCTCTCTCTCTCTCTCTCTCTCTCTCTCTCTCTCTTTATATATATACGTGTGTGTGTATTTGTGTGTATTGTTATTTTATGTATTTACATAAAATTTTATGTAAATATTTTCAGCATTTACTTCGACAATGCTCAATATCTAAGAAGAGCTAGATAGTAAGTTTTGAAAATATATGTGAGAATTAAGCTACATAGAATTTTTTGTGTTTCATCCTCGTGAGGATTGCCAGGCTAGTGCATGGAATTGATGTTGCTTCGTGTTTTTACATATCCCGTGGTACTGTCTTTGCTAGTCTGCCAATCAGATTCTTAGTTATTCACACACCCATTTATTGTAGCCAATTTTCTTTTCTTTGTGATCGGAAATGACCTATTTTCAATTTGGATCTTTATTTACATTTTATGTTATACTAGATTATTTTTATGTATTTGTTTATTAATTATTATTATAATTATGTGCGTCATTTTTGTTATTGTTGTAATAGTTGTTATTATTAGTACAAGAAGTTCATCATTTTTTTACCGTTATCGTAAGTTAAAGTTTATTTTGTGTATACATACGTTTTCTATTTCACTTCTGCACTATAATAAATGTTGGTGTTTTTTTTAAAGCTTAGGATAGCTGATTTCTCATTCAAACATAGTCTACACATGTCGTCTAGGTTTCTACATGTACTAGCTTGCTGTACTATTTTTCACTCTACTATCGTTAATCATCCACTTTTCTTTCATATTTGAATGCTGAATAAAAACAGCATTAGTATGCAACAACTTGGAGCTCAAAGAAAGCGGACGATTACTAGAGTAGAAAAAGTATAGCGAGCAAGCACATGTAAAAACCTACACGGACCGTGTAGACTAGAATCTGATTGGCTGACTAGTAAACCTAAAAACACGAGGATATATAAAAACATAAAGAAAAATAAATTCCATGCAATAATCTGGCAAATCCTTACGAGGAGAGAATGCAGCAAATTTTCTGTAGCCGTATTTCATAACTTAATATATCAATATCTCTCTCTCTCGCTTTCTCCCTCTCTCTCTCTCTCTCTCTCTCTATATATATATATATATATATATATATATATATATATATATATATATATATATACATATATATCTATATATATCTCTACATATATACCTATATATATCTCTATCTCTCTCACAATTATAAATATATATATCTATCTCTCTCACAATTATGTTTTAGTTTGAAGAAATATGGTATAATAAAATTATGGGGTGTTCGTTCGTGGCTGACCTCCATAGAATGGAAATATGTCACAAAGTTTAACAAGGTTTTTTAATATAGATCCACAGAATATTGTGATAAGTGTTTCAGTGTGAACAGGTATGGTATAATAAATTATGGGGTTTATCTATTTTATTTTTACTTTCATATTTTGCTTTGGTTTTGATACCCCCAAATTCGAAGCTATCCCTTTAATCTCTTTACAACACTTCCTTTTGATAACCTATCATATTTTCATAAATCAGAGTCCATTTTCTGTAGGCTGTTTTTGAACCCAGTCAACGACGGGTACTTTTGCTAGTATATATATATATATATATATATATATATATATATATATATATATATATATATATATATATATATACTAAAGATTTTTATATTAATATTTTGAGGTTTGCGTTAGCGTCAGGTATATGTGTGTGTGAGAGAGAGAGAGGCGCGCGCGCGCACACACACACACACACACACACACACACACACACACACACACACATCAATAATATACCAGCTAGATGTCATCAAACATACTGCATTCACCAGAGAAATTCTATGCAGGCTTTGATAAGTGTAAACATTTTTTTTTTAAATGTGTTTTCTTCAATCGTTTGATTCTCTTTTAAAGTGATATACAAATGTAAAATAAAAAGAGGATAGTGTGAGGCATATAAACATTCTCATCATTGATTCTATTCCGTTTCTATGGAAAGAATAAAATAGGTTGAAGAGACTTTTAGGTCAACGTTGTTTACACACCCTGAAAATGAAGGCCTTAAATAAGGTAGGAATCAATTTGTTATAACTCATCTGAAAACAAGAACAGGTATTCTTGTGATACATCAATTCTACAAATGATGTTTTAAACATAACAGATAATCAGAAATTCTTTTTCAAAATTGAGCTCACAGACTATCTCGAAAATGCTATTTCAAACTTAAGGCTCACAAAATCATCTTAAAAATACTATTTATAATTTAAGCTCCACATACTATCTCGAAAATGCTATTTGAGACTTGATCTTCACAGATTATATCAAAAATGCTATTTCAAACTTGAGCTTTACGAATCATATCAACAATGTTATTTATAACTTAAGCTTCACAGATCATCTCGAAAATGCTTTTTCAAACTTGAGTTTCCTAGTCCATATAAAACTTATTTTTTTCAAACTTTAGTTTCACAGAACAAAGAAAATCACATTTTCTCATAAAAACAATATCTTCTGCATAGATGTGATAATCTTTCTGCCAAAGCATCCATTTGTTGATGGTCGCCACAAGAAATATATCTATCTGTAAAGAATAGAAGGATTTTTGTTTACGGTTTACCTCTCTATATCTGCCGTGGTTTGTCTATGTTGATGCGTATTAAAAGGCTAACCTTATAGCCTGTTGCAATATATGGATGAAAAAATAACATCCTTTTTAAGGTTGATATACCATAAAACATACAAAACTATTACAATTGTGAATGGTATAAACCAGCAATTTACCTCCTTAACTTGAGCTATCCATCAATTAACAGCATAAAATTCATGAAGTTTTTGCAGGACGATGCTCACTCATGGCATAGAAGATAAAGCATCAAGGGCTTTAACCTTGGTGCTATTATTGAACTTACTGCGTACATATATTTTTTAAATTACATTTTCACCCCAAACAAGACACAGTGCCACTTTGATGTAGAACGCTACTGTCTAGGACATAATTTGCAGGTGTACTATGTAGGGATTTGAGCAGCAAGATGTCTGTTTACATTACATGTGAAATTCTGCATGCCAGTACAATCAGGGAAGTAGGAATCCAGAAGAGAATTCCAGTCTAGCAGTCCCAGGGAAAAATAACTATTAGAGTAGATGGCTTTCTGGGGATTTCTACTGTGTTGGGGTGGGATTTAGCTGCTTGTCGGTTTTGTCAGAGGTATTTATATCGATGGGGTATAGAGAGGGTTCGTTAGAGAACCTATCATTAAAATACTTGTAAAACAGACAGAGGGATGCAACATTTCGTCCTAGCCTAGCTGACAGTGTGGGACCTCTTAGGATGGTGAATCTCTTTTGAATCCTGTCCAAGAGTGAGAGACTAGTAGCAGATGCACGGGCCCAAATGTGACAACAATACTCCATGCATGGGCGAATGGTGGCGTTGTAGAGGTAGTACTCCATTAACTGTGGCATTTATGCTTTTCTATTGTCAAATATATACAATCATCTGTGAAGTCATGCTATTCCCCAAACCAGATCACGAGTTTATCAATGAATGCAACTAGAACTACTGCTACCTGTGAAGTAGCAAAATTTGTGGTTAAGGTTTCCTCATCTAGATCTGACGTGTTCTGTCTATGCTCATGCATATAAACAGTCTATAAGATTAGAACCTTAAAGCTCCCCCCTGAGTACGGATGGTTATTCACTATAGGAAGGTAATATTCAATACATCACATGTTGCTGGGATGCATGGACACCAGTCAAGGGTGCCACAATAGAAGCCATCTCTACTACTTTTTCATGAATCTTTTTTGTTTATTAGATACAAATTATACGGCACAGTCATGTTGTCTCACCGGTTCTCGCCGGATCACCAAAGTTAAGCAACAATGAGCCTGGCCAGTATCAGATGGATGACGGTTTAGGAAGGTAAGGCCCTGTATATACCATGCCGAGTCGTAGAAATTTCCAGGTTGGTATCTGAGTGTGCGTTTAACTCACGGGGGAGGGGGTACACTCCTGAGTTCAGACGGAAAGCAACATGAAACTACTGTCTTTACTTGTCTTCCTGAGATTACTATAACTTTACAATTTGGAGAACCGTGTTCACCGATGCTGTAAAAAAAAAAACAAAACAGCAGGGCCATTGCATGCATGCAGATACAAATGAAATATAGAAATATTGTCAAATAAAATTAGTGAATGAAAACAATGAGTTATGTACTTTTTTATGTTGTTTTGATTGATAAATGAAATGAAGGAATCTACTAGAAATAAAGCAAGCAAAAAAATAATAAATAAAACTAAAAAATAAAATAACAATACCGTATTTTGGGATAATTGCGCCAAGTCCGAGGTAATTGCACCAACTAGCTAAAAATGCACTTTTGGTAACCACGCATATAAAGAGCACTTTTTTTAATTGATGCAATTACCCCCATATTTGGCACAATTACCCCAAAGTACGGTAACTAGTTTATCTAAAATTATTAATCAGCAAAGGAACAGAAATGAGAAATCTGTATTTCGAATCTTCCGATTACTGTTCTTATCAGCACAAGGTTTTGGTCGGTGTATTCTCTGACGTTCTTCAAGTGTGTCTTGTCGAACTCGGGAATCTTTCTTTCAAACTCGGGAATCTGCACAGAATTACAAATGGAAGTCTTCATTTAATTTACGAGGATAGTATGTTCTTGTTCCGTCCTCAGTCATTTGCAATTGTATTTTCTGTATCGGCCGCATTTAGAACCTTCAACGTCTCCAGAAAGATGTAACTTACAACTGAATTTTACCAAGTACTTCATCCACTATGTCACGGGTTCAGAAACAGAATTGAGTAGATACTAATAAATTCAATAATCTGATAAAGGATTATCTATCATTGAATTAAGAAATAAATCTAATTAATGTAAACAAAGAGAGAAAGAATTGGAGAAATAAAGACTAAACAAACAAAAAAATAATTTGAAAGCAGAGATAATATGTCGAGGTCTGGAAGCATTTATAAAAAATGGAAGTTTGTGCAACTATTGCTATTTTTTTACACTTTACTTCTCTGGAGGTGATCTTTCTTTACAATGGTCAATACAGCATCTTAAATGCACAAAAACCTTTCACTATTGCTAAGCAAATTGTGATTTGCATAAGCATGGCCAAAGTGGACAGCAGAAATTGACCATTATGTGCATTTAGCATTTTATCATGATTTACTGGGAGGTGTCAGTGGTCAAGTGGTTAACGACATGGACTAAGGATCTGGGTCTTCCAAGATTGAATCCAGTTCGTTTCACAAAAATATCACTTTCACTTAGGATGTTGACAACCTTCTCATGATCCCTCCCATAAATACCTGATGATATCTAGAAAGAATTCTGATGCGAACAATATCAGAGAACCCAATGCAAACCATAGAATCTTTGGGTTTATATGACGATGATCGCTATTTACTTAACTGCATATGAGGGAAGAGTTAACTGACCCACTAAATTATCGCCCCATTAGCCTCCTCCCGCTTTTCGCCAAAATATTTGAGTCCTTAGTTAATCAAGTCCTAGTCCAGCACCTAACAGCTGCTAAACTCCTGACTGACAAACAAGATGGATTCAGGCAAGCCCGTTCAACAGCAGATATCTTAACTGTAGTTTCTGAACGTATATACCGTTCATTGGATAAAACAGGGGAGGGTAGAGCGGTGGCCCTTGATATATCTAAGGCTTTTGACAGGGTATGGCACGATGGTCTTCTAAGGAAAATTAGATCATATGGAATCACTGGAAGAATTCATAACGTAATTAAATCCTTCTTAAGTAATAGAAAAATCAAAGTTGTCCTCGACGGACGTACATCCAAACAATATGACATAAATGCGGGAGTGCCTCAGGGGTCTATCCTTGGACCTCTATTGTTCCTGATATTCATAAACGACCTCCCTGATAATATTGTTTCGGAGATGGGTATATTTGCCGATGACACCACTCTCTTTAACAGATATGAGGGGAAAACAAATGAACACATATCCAAGAAAATGGCAGAAACATTAGAGGATGACCTCCAATCCGTAGTGGAATGGGGACAAAAATGGTTGGTCTCATTCAATGCTGCTAAGACTAAGCTTGTTTCCTTCAATAACTACAAGAAACCTTCTCTACCACCAATAGCAATGGCCAAGAACACATTGCCTGAAAGTACTTCTTTTAAACTCCTCGGCCTAACGTTTGCAGGGAATATGAACTGGAATAGATACATTGAGAGCATTGCCAAGGCTGCTGCAAGGAAGGTTGGCTCCCTCTACCGTGCTAGAAAACTACTTACGCCTGCCAGTATCCTATACCTCTATAAGGCAACCATTCGCCCATGTATGGAGTACTGTTGTCACATCTGGGCTGGTGCATCTGCTGCTTGTCTCTCGCTCCTGGACAGGGTTCAAAAAAGAGTCGCCAACCTGATAGGTCCTGAACTGTCATCTAGGCTTCAACCTCTGTCCCATCGACGAGATGTTGCATCCCTCTGCCTGTTCTACAAATACTTTAATGGTGAATGCTCTGACGAACTGCAAACACTTGTACCTCCCCGACGTAACTACCCCCGACAAACCCGACAAGCTACTAAGTCTCATCCCTTTACAGTGGAGATCCCTAGGTGCAAGAAAGCCTTTTACTCCAATAGTTTCTTCCCCAGAACTGCGGGTCTTTGGAACTCCCTTCCGGGATTCTGCTTTCCCAACTGCAATGATATGCAGAAGTTCAAGTGTAATGTTAACAAACATCTTTCTACTCTTCTCCCTTCATAATGACCCCACTAATTAATTCCCTAATAGTAGCCCCCTGCTTCAAAGTGGCACTGTGCCTTGTTTGGGGTGAAAATTGAATAAAAAAACAAAAAAACAAAACAAAAACATAATGCGGCGAAAGTCGAGCTCCCAAAAATGTGGATTGGCACAAAAAATGAAAGTTGTCTCAGTCTAGAAGGATTTATCCTTCAATAACCGAGGACAGAAAAGATGAAGTGCAGTATCTGAACAGACACTACACTTATCTACCATTTTTCTTTACTTTTTCCCTTACATGCATCCAAGCATCTCCATAAAAGACTGTTGCTTAGACTTACATTTGAAGAAACATTTTCATCATTAAATGCGCAGATAGAACAGAACATCCTTAAGAATTTTAATTTATTTTTAAAAATGAGTAAAAAATTTGGAATTAATGAATTTGTAGTTGAAGACTGCAGTCGCTGAAGAAAGTTTGTGATGTGTATGCTCCAAAAGGAGTTAGGAGAAGAGAGACAAACAGCGGGTGAGGGTGGAGGGGAGTACAAACTATGGAAGGTTGCAACAGAGCTCTTCTAACCAGCCACAACATACATCTGTGGCAACTCCAACAGAAACTGTAGATGGAGGATAGTCACAGCAGACGCTACAATTTGACAGCATACTAATCTGTGCACAAATACATTGTCTCTTGAGGCAGACAGATGCCAACAATTCACTGCAGGAGAATAAATTTATGTTAAAATTATAATAGTACAGAATACTAATAATGATACTTCTGAATAATAATAATTTTAATAATAATAAGAAGAAGGCATCGACGAGGTCTGATGCTACACAAAATAGTCATTAATGATCAAGGATGCAGTAAGGACAAAGGAGAGAGAACACTAACCAGACTTCAATTGGAATCCCAGCAGAGTGGTTGATCATTAAGAAAGTAAAAAAATAAGAGTTTAATATATATATATGTGTGTGTGTGTGTGTGTGTGTGTGTGTGTGTCTGTGTGTGTGTAATATTAAATAAGAACAATATCAGTGCCGCCAGTTTTAAATCAAAAAGGACCTATAATTGGTCTCCTTTACTGGACTCTCTTCATAAACTTCAGAGGCTGAAGAGAGTTCAGTAAAAGAGATCAATTATAGGTCTCATTTGTTTGGATTTGAAACTAACGCCACTGATATTGTTCTTATATTATGCGATATATATATATATATATATATATATATATATATATATATATATATATATATATTGCATTAAGATGATTTTTTATTCTATTGTTTACACACATCCAACCTGGTTCCTGATATTCATCAATGATTTCCCAAATCACATGCTTATGTCATTTTTAGACATTTATGCAGATGACATGGCAATTTATGCCGACACTTCAGACCAGAAATGATAAAGATCTTTCTGATTCTCTCTTTTCTGAGCTTGAGAACGTGGCGCAGTAGGGAAAAAGGTGGTTGGTTAATTGTAATGAATCGAAAACCAAGCTTCTCCCCTTTTATCATAATCGCTGTGATCCCCGCTATGTTCTAATTGAAATGAATGGCTCTAGTCTTTGGGAAGCTCCATATAAGCTTCTGAGACTGATCTTCACTCCTGATCTGAAATGAAGCACATACATCAAGTCTGTTGCAAAGATCGCTGGGAGGATGGTTGGATCACTCTACTGCTCCAGTAAGTATCTCACTGCTGATACAATCCTCTATATGTATAAGAGTCAGGTGTGTTCTACAATGGAATACTGTTGCCACATCTGGGTAGGAGCTACTCGGCACACCTATCGACAGAGTTCAAACCAGCTTCGAAACCTAGTAGGTGATGCCCTTTTTTCTTTCCTACAACCTCTTTCCCATAGAAGAGACGCCACGAGCCTGTCTCTGTTCTATCGCTATTTTCATGGTAAGTGCTCGTCTGAACTTTAATCTATGATCCCCCCTTGACAAACTTTCTCAAAAAAACCACTCGACTAGCTAAAACCACTATATTTTTGCCACTCTTTATTTGTGCCTAAATGTAAACACAGATTCCATGAACAAAGCTTCTTTCCCAGGACTGCCCGCCTGTAGAACACTGTTCCGCTGGCATGCTTTCTGGCTAAATACAACATGGTAGCCTTCAAATCTAATGTAAACAAATTCCTGTTAAGTCGTCCTCATAAATAATCAAATTCTACCCAATTTACATCATTAATGATTACTTCACTACCACCTTACATTCATTTACTCTCATCCTCGAGTGGCCTTCAGGACTTGATAAGTGCTGCCTCCCAAGTACAAAAAAAAAAGGTAATATGACTTAACAGATGATTTATTTAGTCCACAAGGCTGGAAATAAAGAAAGAATAATCAAAGTGAAAAATGACTCGTACAAGATTCGAACATCTTAAACAGCTTGCCTAAAAAATCATATATAGAAAGAAAGCTGAAATTGTCGCAATAACTCATTTCCCAAAATCTGCAAAAAGTATAATTAGCCAAACAACAACATCAACAAGAAATGCAGCTAAATAGATAACACACTGTCAGAAATAAAATTGCAATATTAACAAAAGTATATATATATATATATATATATATATATATATATATATATATATATATATATAAACACGGTGAAAATTAAATATAGACTTATATTCACTTCCGAGAAACATTAGATATATTTGACGTATGAATAGGTTTTGTACGTCCGATGGAATCCAAATGCGCACGAACAGAGTACGAAAAGAGGATAGAATAAGCGAAAAAAATGGATAAGATTTTCGTTACATCCGCCAACAGCTATCCTCCCAAATCTGTATGATGCACAGAAAATAGTTATCAAATCGAAACAGTTCTCCTTGCAATTTACGATTCTTCCTTCTCTAATTCTGTGGTAAGAATTCTGCCCAACCTCTAAATTCTTCACATATTAACAAGATTCATTTTGGTAAAATGCAGTTTGCACCTGAAGTCTATCATTTAAATAATTTTCGGAGATTGTTTTTATAAATGAATCATCAATTACCAAGGACAAAATTACACAAGGATAAAAGTTAATGGGGTGGATAGATTGTCAGTTGAACGATGAAGAATATTATAAGAGGGTTAAAAACGATCACTGAAATGGACAAAACTTGATTACTTAAGAGGTCAGCTTGACAAGTAATTGTTTACATTAGACTTGAAGACGACCATATTGTAGCATGCAGGGAGCAACAAACCTGCATTAACTTCAAAAGTGGTGAATTCGCCCTGACTACAAAGGCAACAACTTCACTCAGACTCCAAAAGCAACGAATCTGCTCTGATTCCGAAAGCAGCAAATCTGCTCTGACTCTGAAAGCAGCAAATCTGCTCTGACTCTGAAAGCAGCAAATCTGCTCTGACTCTGAAAGCAGCAAATCTGCTCTGACTCCGAAAGCAGGAAATCTGCTCTGATTCCGAAAGCAGCAAATCTGCTCTGACTCTGAAAGCAGCAAATCTGCTCTGACTCCGAAAGCAGGAAATCTGCTCTGATTCCGAAAGCAGCAAATCTGCTCTGACTCTGAAAGCAGCAAATCTGCTCTGACTCTGAAAGCAGCAAATCTGCTCTGACTCTGAAAGCAGCAAATCTGCTCTGACCATGAAACCAGCAAATCTGCTCTGACTCTGAAACAAGCAAATCTGCTCTGACTCCGAAAGCAAAAAATCTGCTCTGACTCCGAAACCAGCAAATCTGCTCTGACCCTGAAACCAGCAAATCTGCTCTGACTCCGAAAGCAGCAAATCTGCTCTGACTCCGAAAGCAGCAAATCTGCTCTGACTCCGAAAGCAGCAAATCTGCTCTGACCCTGAAACCAGCAAATCTGCTCTGACTCCGAAAGCAGCAAATCTGCTCTGACTCCGAAAGCAGCAAATCTGCTCTGATTCCGAAAGCAGCAAATCTGCTCTGACCCTGAAACCAGCAAATCTGCTCTGACTCCGAAAGCAGCAAATCTGCTCTGACTCTGAAAGCAGCAAATCTGCTCTGACCATGAAACCAGCAAATCTGCTCTGACTCCGAAACAAGCAAATCTGCTCTGACTCTGAAAGCAGCAAATCTGCTCTGACCATGAAACCAGCAAATCTGCTCTGACTCTGAAACAAGCAAATCTGCTCTGACTCCGAAAGCAAAAAATCTGCTCTGACTCCGAAAGCAGCAAATCTGCTCTGACCCTGAAACCAGCAAATCTGCTCTGACCCTGAAACCAGCAAATCTGCTCTGACTCCGAAAGCAGCAAATCTGCTCTGACTCTGAAACCAGCAAATCTGCTCTGACTCCGAAAGCAGCAAATCTGCTCTGACCCTGAAACCAGCAAATCTGCTCTGACTCCGAAAGCAGCAAATCTGCTCTGACTCCGAAAGCAGCAAATCTGCTCTGATTCCGAAAGCAGCAAATCTGCTCTGACTCTGAAAGCAGCAAATCTGCTCTGACTCTGAAAGCAGCAAATCTGCTCTGACTCCGAAAGCAGCAAATCTGCTCTGACTCTGAAAGCAGCAAATCTGCTCTGACCATGAAACCAGCAAATCTGCTCTGACTCCGAAACAAGCAAATCTGCTCTGACTCCGAAACAAGCAAATCTGCTCTGACTCCGAAAGCAAAAAATCTGCTCTCACTCCGAAAGCAGAAAATCTGCTCCGATTCCGAAAGCAGCAAATCTGCTCTGACCCAGAAAGCAGCAAATCTGCTCTGACTCCGAAAGCAGCAAATCTGCTCTGACTCTGAAAGCAGCAAATCTGCTCTGACCCTGAAACCAGCAAATCTGCTCTGACTCCGAAAGCAGCAAATCTGCTCTGACTCCGAAACCAGCAAATCTGCTCTGACTCTGAAACCAGCAAATCTGCTCTGACCCTGAAACCAGCAAATCTGCTCTGACTCCGAAAGCAGCAAATCTGCTCTGACTCTGAAAGCAGCAAATCTGCTCTGATTCCGAAAGCAGCAAATCTGCTCTGACCCTGAAACCAGCAAATCTGCTCTGACTCCGAAAGCAGCAAATCTGCTCTGACCCTGAAACCAGCAAATCTGCTCTGACTCCGAAAGCAGCAAATCTGCTCTGACTCTGAAAGCAGCAAATCTGCTCTGATTCCGAAAGCAGCAAATCTGCTCTGACCCTGAAACCAGCAAATCTGCTCTGACTCCGAAAGCAGCAAATCTGCTCTGACTCTGAAACCAGCAAATCTGCTCTGATCCTTAAACCAGCAAATCTGCTCTGACTCCGAAAGCAGCAAATCTGCTCTGACTCCGAAAGCGACAAATCTGCTCTGACTCCGAAAGCGACAAATCTGCTCTGACTCCGAAAGCGACAAATCTGCTCTGACTCCGAAAGCGACAAATCTGCTCTGACTATGGAAGCAACGAATCTGCTCTGACTCCGAAAGCAACAAATCTGCTCTGACTCCGAAAGCAACAAATCTGCTCTGACTCCGAAAGCGACAAATCTGCTCTGACTCCGAAAGCGACAAATCTGCTCTGACTCCGAAAGCGACAAATCTGCTCTGACTATGAAAGCAACGAATCTGCTCTGACTCCGAAAGCAACGAATCTGCTCTGACTCCGAAAGCAACGAATCTGCTCTGACTCCGAAAGCGACAAATCTGCTCTGACTATGGAAGCAACGAATCTGCTCTGACTCCGAAAGCAACAAATCTGCTCTGACTCCGAAAGCAACAAATCTGCTCTGACTCCGAAAGCGACAAATCTGCTCTGACTATGAAAGCAACGAATCTGCTCTGACTCCGAAAGCAACGAATCTGCTCTGACTCCGAAAGCAACGAATCTGCTCTGACTCCGAAAGCAACGAATCTGCTCTGACTCCGAAAGCAACGAATCTGCTCTGACTCCGAAAGCAGCAAATCTGCTCTGACTCCGAAAGCGACAAATCTGCTCTGACTCCGAAAGCGACAAATCTGCTCTGACTCCGAAAGCGACAAATCTGCTCTGACTCCGAAAGCGACAAATCTGCTCTGACTATGGAAGCAACGAATCTGCTCTGACTCCGAAAGCAACAAATCTGCTCTGACTCCGAAAGCAACAAATCTGCTCTGACTCCGAAAGCGACAAATCTGCTCTGACTCCGAAAGCGACAAATCTGCTCTGACTCCGAAAGCGACAAATCTGCTCTGACTATGAAAGCAACGAATCTGCTCTGACTCCGAAAGCAACGAATCTGCTCTGACTCCGAAAGCAACGAATCTGCTCTGACTCCGAAAGCGACAAATCTGCTCTGACTATGGAAGCAACGAATCTGCTCTGACTCCGAAAGCAACAAATCTGCTCTGACTCCGAAAGCAACAAATCTGCTCTGACTCCGAAAGCGACAAATCTGCTCTGACTCCGAAAGCGACAAATCTGCTCTGACTCCGAAAGCGACAAATCTGCTCTGACTATGAAAGCAACGAATCTGCTCTGACTCCGAAAGCAACGAATCTGCTCTGACTCCGAAAGCAACGAATCTGCTCTGACTCCGAAAGCGACAAATCTGCTCTGACTATGGAAGCAACGAATCTGCTCTGACTCCGAAAGCAACAAATCTGCTCTGACTCCGAAAGCGACAAATCTGCTCTGACTCCGAAAGCGACAAATCTGCTCTGACTATGAAAGCAACGAATCTGCTCTGACTCCGAAAGCAACGAATCTGCTCTGACTCCGAAAGCAACAAATCTGCTCTGACTCCGAAAGCAACAAATCTGCTTTGACTACGAAAGCAACGAATCTGCTCTGACTCCGAAAGCAACGAATCTGCTCTGACTCCGAAAGCAACAAATCTGCTTTGACTACGAAAGCAACAAATCTGCTTTGACTATGAAAGCAACGAATCTGCTCTGACTCCGAAAGCAACAAATCTGCTCTGACTCCGAAAGCAACAAATCTGCTTTGACTACGAAAGCAACGAATCTGCTCTGACTCCGAAAGCAACAAATCTGCTTTGACTATGAAAGCAACGAATCTGCTCTGACTCCGAAAGCAACAAATCTGCTTTGACTATGAAAGCAACGAATCTGCTCTGACTCCGAAAGCAACAAATCTGCTCTGACTCCGAAAGCAACAAATCTGCTTTGACTACAAAAGCAACGAATCTGCTCTGACTCCGAAAGCAACAAATCTGCTTTGACTATGAAAGCAACGAATCTGCTCTGACTCCGAAAGCAACAAATCTGCTTTGACTATGAAAGCAACGAATCTGCTCTGACTCCGAAAGCAACAAATCTGCTCTGACTCCGAAAGCAACAAATCTGCTTTGACTACGAAAGCAACGAATCTGCTCTGACTCCGAAAGCAACAAATCTGCTCTGACTCCGAAAGCAACAAATCTGCTCTGACTCCGAAAGCAACAAATCTGCTTTGACTCCGAAAGCAACAAATCTGCTCTTACTATAAAAGCAACCTATGACTCCAAAAGCAACGAATCTGCTCTGACTCCAAAAGTGACAAATCTGCTCTAACTATGAAAGCAGCGAATCTGCTCTGACTATGAAAGCAACGAATCTGCTCTGACTATGAAAGCAACGAATCTGCTCTGACTCCGAAAGCAACGAATCTGCTCTGACTCCGAAAGCAACGAATCTGCTCTGACTCCGAAAGCGACTAATCTGCTCTGACTCCGAAAGCGACAAATCTGCTCTGACTCCGAAAGCGACAAATCTGCTCTGACTCCGAAAGCGACAAATCTGCTCTGACTCCGAAAGCAACGAATCTGCTCTGACTCCGAAAGCAACAAATCTGCTCTGACTCCGAAAGCAACAAATCTGCTTTGACTACGAAAGCAACGAATCTGCTCTGACTCCGAAAGCAACAAATCTGCTCTGACTCCGAAAGCAACGAATCTGCTCTGACTCCGAAAGCAACAAATCTGCTTTGACTCCGAAAGCAACAAATCTGCTCTTACTATAAAAGCAACCTATGACTCCAAAAGCAACGAATCTGCTCTGACTCCAAAAGTGACAAATCTGCTCTGACTCCAAAAGTGACAAATCTGCTCTAACTATGAAAGCAGCGAATCTGCTCTGACTATGAAAGCAACGAATCTGCTCTGACTATGAAAGCAACGAATCTGCTCTGACTCCGAAAGCAACGAATCTGCTCTGACTCCGAAAGCAACGAATCTGCTCTGACTCCGAAAGCGACAAATCTGCTCTGACTCCGAAAGCGACAAATCTGCTCTGACTCCGAAAGCGACAAATCTGCTCTGACTCCGAAAGCAACAAATCTGCTCTGACTCCGAAAGCAACGAATCTGCTTTGACTACGAAAGCAACGAATCTGCTCTGACTCCGAAAGCAACAAATCTGCTCTGACTCCGAAAGCAACAAATCTGCTCTGACTCCGAAAGCAACAAATCTGCTTTGACTCCGAAAGCAACAAATCTGCTCTTACTATAAAAGCAACCTATGACTCCAAAAGCAACGAATCTGCTCTGACTCCAAAAGTGACAAATCTGCTCTAACTATGAAAGCAGCGAATCTGCTCTGACTATGAAAGCAACGAATCTGCTCTGACTATGAAAGCAACGAATCTGCTCTGACTCCGAAAGCAACGAATCTGCTCTGACTCCGAAAGCAACAAATCTGCTCTGACTCCGAAAGCGACAAATCTGCTCTGACTCCGAAAGCGACAAATCTGCTCTGACTCCGAAAGCGACAAATCTGCTCTGACTATGAAAGCAACGAATCTGCTCTGACTCCGAAAGCAACGAATCTGCTCTGACTCCGAAAGCAACGAATCTGCTCTGACTCCGAAAGCGACAAATCTGCTTTGACTACGAAAGCAACAAATCTGCTCTGACTCCGAAAGCAACGAATCTGCTCTGACTCCGAAAGCGACGAATCTGCTCTGACTCCGAAAGCAACAAATCTGCTCTGACTCCGAAAGCGACAAATCTGCTCTGACTCCGAAAGCGACAAATCTGCTCTGACTATGAAAGCAACGAATCTGCTCTGACTCCGAAAGCAACGAATCTGCTCTGACTCCGAAAGCAACAAATCTGCTCTGACTCCGAAAGCGACAAATCTGCTCTGACTCCGAAAGCAACAAATCTGCTCTGACTCCGAAAGCAACAAATCTGCTTTGACTACGAAAGCAACGAATCTGCTCTGACTCCGAAAGCAACGAATCTGCTCTGACTCCGAAAGCAACAAATCTGCTCTGACTCCGAAAGCGACAAATCTGCTTTGACTACGAAAGCAACAAATCTGCTCTGACTCCGAAAGCAACGAATCTGCTCTGACTCCGAAAGCGACGAATCTGCTCTGACTCCGAAAGCAACAAATCTGCTCTGACTCCGAAAGCGACAAATCTGCTCTGACTCCGAAAGCGACAAATCTGCTCTGACTATGAAAGCAACGAATCTGCTCTGACTCCGAAAGCAACGAATCTGCTCTGACTCCGAAAGCAACAAATCTGCTCTGACTCCGAAAGCGACAAATCTGCTCTGACTCCGAAAGCAACAAATCTGCTCTGACTCCGAAAGCAACAAATCTGCTTTGACTACGAAAGCAACGAATCTGCTCTGACTCCGAAAGCAACGAATCTGCTCTGACTCCGAAAGCAACAAATCTGCTTTGACTACGAAAGCAACAAATCTGCTTTGACTACGAAAGCAACGAATCTGCTCTGACTCCGAAAGCAACAAATCTGCTTTGACTATGAAAGCAACGAATCTGCTCTGACTCCGAAAGCAACAAATCTGCTCTGACTCCGAAAGCAACAAATCTGCTTTGACTACGAAAGCAACGAATCTGCTCTGACTCCGAAAGCAACAAATCTGCTTTGACTATGAAAGCAACGAATCTGCTCTGACTCCGAAAGCAACAAATCTGCTTTGACTATGAAAGCAACGAATCTGCTCTGACTCCGAAAGCAACAAATCTGCTTTGACTATGAAAGCAACGAATCTGCTCTGACTCCGAAAGCAACAAATCTGCTCTGACTCCGAAAGCAACAAATCTGCTTTGACTACGAAAGCAACGAATCTGCTCTGACTCCGAAAGCAACAAATCTGCTTTGACTATGAAAGCAACGAATCTGCTCTGACTCCGAAAGCAACAAATCTGCTTTGACTATGAAAGCAACGAATCTGCTCTGACTCCGAAAGCAACAAATCTGCTCTGACTCCGAAAGCAACAAATCTGCTTTGACTACGAAAGCAACGAATCTGCTCTGACTCCGAAAGCAACAAATCTGCTCTGACTCCGAAAGCAACAAATCTGCTCTGACTCCGAAAGCAACAAATCTGCTTTGACTCCGAAAGCAACAAATCTGCTCTTACTATAAAAGCAACCTATGACTCCAAAAGCAACGAATCTGCTCTGACTCCAAAAGTGACAAATCTGCTCTAACTATGAAAGCAGCGAATCTGCTCTGACTATGAAAGCAACGAATCTGCTCTGACTATGAAAGCAACGAATCTGCTCTGACTCCGAAAGCAACGAATCTGCTCTGACTCCGAAAGCAACGAATCTGCTCTGACTCCGAAAGCGACTAATCTGCTCTGACTCCGAAAGCGACAAATCTGCTCTGACTCCGAAAGCGACAAATCTGCTCTGACTCCGAAAGCGACAAATCTGCTCTGACTCCGAAAGCAACGAATCTGCTTTGACTATGAAAGCAACGAATCTGCTCTGACTCCGAAAGCAACAAATCTGCTCTGACTCCGAAAGCAACAAATCTGCTTTGACTCCGAAAGCAACGAATCTGCTCTGACTCCGAAAGCAACAAATCTGCTCTGACTCCGAAAGCAACAAATCTGCTTTGACTACGAAAGCAACGAATCTGCTCTGACTCCGAAAGCAACAAATCTGCTCTGACTCCGAAAGCAACGAATCTGCTCTGACTCCGAAAGCAACAAATCTGCTTTGACTCCGAAAGCAACAAATCTGCTCTTACTATAAAAGCAACCTATGACTCCAAAAGCAACGAATCTGCTCTGACTCCAAAAGTGACAAATCTGCTCTGACTATGAAAGCAACGAATCTGCTCTGACTATGAAAGCAACGAATCTGCTCTGACTATTAAAGCAACGAATCTGCTCTGACTCCGAAAGCAACGAATCTGCTCTGACTCCGAAAGCAACGAATCTGCTCTGACTCCGAAAGCGACAAATCTGCTCTGACTCCGAAAGCGACAAATCTGCTCTGACTCCGAAAGCGACAAATCTGCTCTGACTCCGAAAGCAACAAATCTGCTCTGACTCCGAAAGCAACGAATCTGCTTTGACTACGAAAGCAACGAATCTGCTCTGACTCCGAAAGCAACAAATCTGCTCTGACTCCGAAAGCAACAAATCTGCTCTGACTCCGAAAGCAACAAATCTGCTTTGACTCCGAAAGCAACAAATCTGCTCTTACTATAAAAGCAACCTATGACTCCAAAACAACGAATCTGCTCTGACTCCAAAAGTGACAAATCTGCTCTAACTATGAAAGCAGCGAATCTGCTCTGACTATGAAAGCAACGAATCTGCTCTGACTATTAAAGCAACGAATCTGCTCTGACTCCGAAAGCAACAAATCTGCTCTGACTCCGAAAGCAACGAATCTGCTCTGACTCCGAAAGCGACAAATCTGCTCTGACTCCGAAAGCGACAAATCTGCTCTGACTCCGAAAGCAACGAATCTGCTCTGACTCCGAAAGCAACAAATCTGCTCTGACTCCGAAAGCAACAAATCTGCTTTGACTACGAAAGCAACGAATCTGCTCTGACTCCGAAAGCAACAAATCTGCTCTGACTCCGAAAGCAACAAATCTGCTTTGACTACGAAAGCAACAAATCTGCTTTGACTATGAAAGCAACGAATCTGCTCTGACTCCGAAAGCAACAAATCTGCTCTGACTCCGAAAGCAACAAATCTGCTTTGACTCCGAAAGCAACGAATCTGCTCTGACTCCGAAAGCAACAAATCTGCTCTGACTCCGAAAGCAACAAATCTGCTTTGACTACGAAAGCAACGAATCTGCTCTGACTCCGAAAGCAACAAATCTGCTCTGACTCCGAAAGCAACGAATCTGCTCTGACTCCGAAAGCAACAAATCTGCTTTGACTCCGAAAGCAACAAATCTGCTCTGACTCCGAAAGCAACAAATCTGCTCTGACTCCGAAAGCAACAAATCTGCTTTGACTACGAAAGCAACGAATCTGCTCTGACTCCGAAAGCAACAAATCTGCTCTGACTCAGAAAGCAACAAATCTGCTTTGACTACGAAAGCAACAAATCTGCTTTGACTATGAAAGCAACGAATCTGCTCTGACTCCGAAAGCAACAAATCTGCTCTGACTCCGAAAGCAACAAATCTGCTTTGACTCCGAAAGCAACGAATCTGCTCTGACTCCGAAAGCAACAAATCTGCTCTGACTCCGAAAGCAACAAATCTGCTTTGACTACGAAAGCAACGAATCTGCTCTGACTCCGAAAGCAACAAATCTGCTCTGACTCCGAAAGCAACGAATCTGCTCTGACTCCGAAAGCAACAAATCTGCTTTGACTCCGAAAGCAACAAATCTGCTTTGACTCCGAAAGCAACAAATCTGCTCTTACTATAAAAGCAACCTATGACTCCAAAAGCAACGAATCTGCTCTGACTCCAAAAGTGACAAATCTGCTCTGACTATGAAAGCAACGAATCTGCTCTGACTATGAAAGCAACGAATCTGCTCTGACTATTAAAGCAACGAATCTGCTCTGACTCCGAAAGCAACGAATCTGCTCTGACTCCGAAAGCAACGAATCTGCTCTGACTCCGAAAGCGACAAATCTGCTCTGACTCCGAAAGCGACAAATCTGCTCTGACTCCGAAAGCGACAAATCTGCTCTGACTCCGAAAGCAACAAATCTGCTCTGACTCCGAAAGCAACGAATCTGCTTTGACTACGAAAGCAACGAATCTGCTCTGACTCCGAAAGCAACAAATCTGCTCTGACTCCGAAAGCAACAAATCTGCTCTTACTATAAAAGCAACCTATGACTCCAAAAGCAACGAATCTGCTCTGACTCCAAAAGTGACAAATCTGCTCTAACTATGAAAGCAGCGAATCTGCTCTGACTATGAAAGCAACGAATCTGCTCTGACTATTAAAGCAACGAATCTGCTCTGACTCCGAAAGCAACAAATCTGCTCTGACTCCGAAAGCAACGAATCTGCTCTGACTCCGAAAGCGACAAATCTGCTCTGACTCCGAAAGCGACAAATCTGCTCTGACTCCGAAAGCAACGAATCTGCTCTGACTCCGAAAGCGACAAATCTGCTCTGACTCCGAAAGCAACAAATCTGCTTTGACTACGAAAGCAACGAATCTGCTCTGACTCCGAAAGCAACAAATCTGCTCTGACTCCGAAAGCAACAAATCTGCTCTGACTCCGAAAGCAACAAATCTGCTTTGACTCCGAAAGCAACAAATCTGCTCTTACTATAAAAGCAACCTATGACTCCAAAAGCAACGAATCTGCTCTGTTTGTTTGTTTGTTCTGTTTTACGGCATATCAACCACTTTGGGGTCATTTAATGCCGAAAGGTTCGTTATGTTGTGTTAAATATTGGTTTGTTCTTCTTAAGGTTTTTCTTTTTTTGGGGGGGGGTCTTTCCTTATATTTTTGAGTATATTTTAGTTTCTTTCAGAAAATTGATAATTTTTTGGGGATCAATCTTGTTTAATATTGTTTTCAGATTTTTTTCTTGGTAATACTTTGTTCGGATTTGTTCAAGGTCAATGCAGTTTGTCAGTATATGGTGTATTGTGTAGGGTTCTTGACACGTTATACAGTTTGGTGTCTCCTCCCCTTTTAGTAGATGTGAGTGGGTGATGTGAGTGTGACCTATTCGCAGTCTGGTCATTACTACCTCTTCCTTTCTTGTTAACTTTTTGGTGTTTCTCGTTCCAATATTTGGTGTTATTTGGAATAGTTTGTTTTTGGTGCATGAGCTCCAGTTTTCTTGCCATTTTCTCTTCAAAAATGTGTTTATTTTAGTCTTTAGGTCTGTATAGGGGATTTTTCCACTTATGTGGTTTTGTTGCAGAGTTTCCTTTGCTGCCTTATCTGCTTGTTCATTCATGTATATGCCGATATGGCTTGGTATCCAGCAAAAGATAATGTTTTTTTTCATGGTTATGGCATCTATTTTGTTTAGCAATTTTGTAATAAGTGGGTTTGTCATTTTTTTTTCTTTTAGAGATATGAGTATTGAAAGTGAGTCAGTAAATATGATATATTTTTGATGGTCATCATTGGTTATTATATTCAGTGCCGAATCTATGGCTGTTGCTTCTGCGCTGAAAATAGAAGATTCGTTTGGGAGCCTTTTCTTTAGTTTTATTTTTTTGTGGATGGCTGCGCATCCTACTTTATCTCCATCTTTTGATCCGTCAGTGTAAATTTGTGTATATTCTTTGTATGTATTCTGGATGATAAGTAGTTCTTCATGGAAGGTTGATGGGTGGGTTTTCGTTTTGGGATATTTATTTAATTTTAATATTATGTGTGGTTGTTTGATCATCCAGGGTGGAGTTTTTGATTTGTTATATTTATGTATTTTTGTAATGTCCATTTGGGCTTCTGTGAGAAGGTTTTTTATCCGGAGGCTGTAGGGCTTGATGATATTTTCTTTCTTGTTGAAGAGATGTGTGTATTGTGGGTGGAGGGTACATTGGTATGCAGGATTTGTTGGACACGATACCAGCTTTAGGTAATATTGTAGCGCTAACTTCTGTCGTCTTAGAATCAGTGGAGGCTCATGGGCCTCTATATAGAGGCTTTCTACTGGAGAGGTTCTAAATGCTCCCAAGGCTAATCTTAATCCTTGATGATGGATTGTATTTAGTTCTTTTATGTAGGACTTCCTTGCTGCTCCATAGATGAAGCATCCATAGTCCATTTTAGATCTGATTAGAGTTTGGTATAATTTCAATAATGTGACTTTGTCTGCACCCCAATCGGTGTGTGCTAGGACTTTGATCAATTGCATTGTCTTTTGGCATTTTGCTTTTAAATATTTTATATGCGGTATAAAGTTCAATTTTTTATCGAATATAATACCTAAATATTTATGTTGGTCGGTGAGTGGGATGTTCTTGTTATCCAGTTTCAGGTTGGGGTCGTGGTGGAATTTTCGTAATTTGCAAAAGTGGATGCATTTAGTTTTTTCCTCTGAGAATGTAAATCCATTTTCTATGGCCCATTTGTTTATTTTATTCAGACAGAGTTGTAGTTTGCGTTCGGCTGTTTGTATATATTTAGATTGGTAGTATATAAGTAGGTCGTCCACGTATAGGGCGTTTTCAATTCCTGGGTCTATGTTTTTTATGATATTGTTTATTTTAATGTTGAAGAGGGTGACAGACAGGATACTGCCTTGGGGGACCCCCATTTCTTGATCTTTTTGGACTGAATAAGTGTTGTCCATCCGTACTTGGAAGTTTCTATTTGTTAAGAAATTTCTGATAATTTCTGGCATTCTACCCCTAAGTCCTAGTTCATACAGGTCTTTTTGGATTCCGTATTTCCAAGCGGTGTCATACGCCTTTTGCATGTCAAAAAAAATTGCTATTAGATGTTCTTTTTTTGCAAATGCTTCTCTTATGCGTGTTTCCAGTTTTATTAAGTGATCGGTGGGGCTTCTATTTTTCCTGAAACCCGACTGGCTTTCTGTAATTAGATTTTTGCTTTCCAAGTACCAATTTAACCTTTCGTTAATCATTCTCTCAAAAGTTTTGCACAAACAACTAGTTAGTGCAATGGGTCGGTAGTTTGTTGGGTTTGTATGGTCTTTTTTTGGTTTGGGTATTGGGATTACTGTTGCCTGCTTCCAGTTTTTTGGAATGTTGTTAGTTATCCATATCTCATTGTAAATTTGTAATAAGTAGTCCAGTGATGGTTTTGGTAGTTTTTTGAGGAATTGATAATGGATCTCGTCGGGGCCGACTGCTGTATCGGGAGATTTGTTTATTGCCTCCTCTAGTTCTGCACTGTTGAATAATTGATTGTAGTTTTCTTCATTTTTTGATTTGAAGTTTATTTTTATTTTTTCTTCATTTTTCTTTATAGCTTGGAATTTTTTATTTTGGTTTTTTGATGATGAGTTCATTGAGAATTGTTCTGCTAATTTATTTGCGATATTTTGTTTGTCGGTAATCTTTGTGTTGTCGCATATAAGGTGTTTAATAGGGTTCTTTGTATTTTTTCCTGCTATTTTTCTGACCATCTCCCATACTTTTTTGGGTTTTGTGTTTTGATTAATTTTTGTTACATAGTCTTTCCACGAGTTCCGTTTTGATTCTTTGATAGTTTTCCGTGCTTTGGCTTTGCTGTTTTTATAGGTGTCCAAATTTTCTTTCGTTGGACTGTTTTTGAATTTCCTTAGGTTTGCACGTCTGGCTCTTATAGCTTCTTTGCATTCTTTATTGTACCAGGGTTTGTTATATTTTGTAGTAGTGGAACTTTTTGGTATGTTCTCCTCGGCTATTGTGAGTAGGGTGTTGCTGAAATATGTGATGTGTTCTAAGTCAGGATTCGCTTCAGGTATTAATCTGTATTGACATGTATTTTGGAAATTTTCCCAATTTGCCTTTTGTAAATTCCAGCGGGGTGTTTTGTCTTCTGGCTTGGGATTCTCGTTTTCTATTATGATTGGGAAGTGGTCACTTCCGCATGTATCCTTATGTGTTCTCCAGCTATAATCCATGTATATAGTTGGGTCACATAGTGTTATATCGATTGCTGATAGGGTTCCCGTTGGTGGGTGCATATATGTATTCTCTTTGTTGTTGAGTAGGCATAGATCATTTTGGTTAATTATTTTTTCTATGGTTTGGCCTCTTTTGTTGTTTTTTTTTCTGCCCCACCATATATTGTGACTATTGAAGTCTCCCAACAGTAGAAAAGGTTTAGGTAGTTGTTTGATTATATTGTTTAATTCTGTTTCGTTTATTGTTTCATTTGGTGGTATATAGAGTGAGCATAGGGTTACTGTTTTGTGTAGTGTTGCAGTTATTGCAACAGCTTGCATATTTGTTTTTAAGTTCACTTTGCTGTGTGGAATGTTTTCGTTTATCAGTATTGATGATCCACCGGTGGCTTTGCATGATAATTTGTTTATGTGGTTGTATATTGAGTAGTGTTTTATGTTAATTTTGTCATTTTCTTTTAAGTGTGTTTCCTGTAGGCAAATTATTGCAGGACATAAGGATTTGATAAGTATTTGCATTTCTTCGATATTAATTTTTAATCCTCTTATGTTCCACTGTAGGATTTTGTTAGTCATGGTTTATATTTTCTTTTGGTTTTGGACTGTTGGTGTTTATGTCTACGTCCATAGTTTCGATGTTAGTTTGGGTGTTTCTTTTGGAAGTGGATGGTCTGTTTCTTGTTTCTGGTGAGAGGCTTTTTTTGGGTTTTGGTCTGGGACTTTTAGATTTACTTTGTCTTGACTGTCTTTTTTGGCTACCAGTTTCAACTAGTTCAAATTTATTTTCATTTTCAATTAATACTAATTCTGTTTTTTGTTTGTCATTTTGTTTTTGGGGGGTAGTTTTTTTGTTGTTCTGTTCTATTTCCATTTTTTCTGTTGTTGTGTGTTTATTTTTAACATCTGTTTTTGTCCTTGTTAGTGACTTGGATCTTTCACGTTTTGATAATTGAGGAGGTTTCATTTCTTTAGAGATTGATTCCTCAATATTGATGGAAGTTTTTCTGATTTCCTTTGTTTCGTTTTCTTTTATACTGGGTTGTTCGTTTCTGACTTTTATTTGGCTGTTAGAATTTATTTTCAGTTCTGATAAAAAAGATTTTAATTCTTCAAGTATGTTCTTTAGTTCTTTTGCTAGGTTTGCAATTTCTGGAGCAAGGTTTAGTTCATTGTAGTTGTACATTTTGTTTGCTTGTTGGGTTATTGTGGCATATGAGTTTTTGGTGCGATTTGTGACTTCTTTGCGGGCTTCTTGGAAGGTTATATTTTTTTGATATTTGATTGTTATTATTTCCTTCTCTTGCTTATATATTTTGCACTGTTTTGAGTGAGAGTGGTGCTCTTCTTGACAGTTTGTGCATTTGGTTTTATTTGGACAGTCTTCTTCATCGTGGTCTGGGTTTTTTTCACTGCAGTTTCCACATGTGAAGAATCTTAGACATTGGTCTTTATTATGTCCAAACTTTTGGCAGTTGTAGCATTGTAAAGGTTTTGGAATGTATTGTTCTATTTTCGTTCTTTCATAACCTATATTGATGGTCTCTGGTATTTGAGGATAATTGAATGTTAATATATAAGTGTTTGTATATATTACCTCTCCTTTTTTTTTAAATGTGATTCTTTTTACATCTGTGACCCCTTGGTTTTTTAGTTCTGTTTTGATTTCTTCTGTTGTGCAGACGGAGATTTCCTGGTTTTTTATGACTCCTTTGGAGTAGTTTAGTGTTTGGTGTGGATAAGCTTTGATGTTTGTTTCATGCAATTTTTGTAGTTGAAGTAGAGTTTTGGCCTGTTTTTTATTTTGTACTTCTACCAATATGGTACCATTCCTTAATTTTTTGACATTTTTAGGTGTTATTTTGCTTGATATTACCTTTTGGATAATGAAGGGTGACATTTTAGTTAACGGTATATTAGACGTTGCTTCTAGCACGATGAATCTTGGAAAGTTTGTATCTTCATTGTCGCTGTCAGAGTCTATTTCTGTGTGTGGTCTCTTGGATTTTTTGGCATTCATAATAATTTTTGAAAAATTCATCAGCCATGCTCCCCACCCTCCTCGGAGCCCCTTATGGGGAAGAACTATGAGGGGGTAAATCCCATTCGCCTCGGTTCTCCAGGGCTACATAGCTGGTATACTCAAACATGGGGAGGTTTCCAAGCATTCACAATATATGGTTATGCCCACCCAAGTATGGGATTTCCCTGTATTTTTATTATTCCTGATGGTTACCTTTTTCCCAGCTTGATTGACCCTTCAGCCATCGCTTATTAACTCAGTTTATTGTTTATGTTGAGTGTTAGTGTGTTTTTGTTTGGATTGTCTGAATTAGTGCTTGTCATGACCAACCGATTGATTGGATCGGGCCTATCCAACCTCCCGTCTAGCCTAGTAAGGGCCAAAGTGGTGTGTTGTAGTATCATGTTATTATTTCCTAGGCATGTTCCACTCAACCACCAGGATCCCGTTCTTAATGCATTACGGGTTGCCACCAACGGTCAACTGGTGGTCCCATTGAAGGATTTTTACCCTCTGCAGGGGGGCAGTTGGTATGTTCTATCGCCCTACCAACTAGGCAAAAAAAAAAAAAAAAAAAAAGGGGGTGAGGAGGTGAAGGAAAAAGAAAACGAGGGAGGGGAAGGGGAGGAGAATGTTGTTTTTGTTTTTGTTTTCGCAGAACATGACTAAGTTTTGCAAAAGGGAATAAAAAAACAAAGACATCTATGTAGGTGCGTTTCATCTCAGGAAGTCAGTAGACAGCCTGATCTGGTAGCACCAGGAATCTGCTCTGACTCCAAAAGTGACAAATCTGCTCTAACTATGAAAGCAGCGAATCTGCTCTGACTATGAAAGCAACGAATCTGCTCTGACTCCGAAAGCAACGAATCTGCTCTGACTCCGAAAGCGACAAATCTGCTCTGACTCCGAAAGCGACAAATCTGCTCTGACTCCGAAAGCGACAAATCTGCTCTGACTCCGAAAGCGACAAATCTGCTCTGACTCCGAAAGCGACAAATCTGCTCTGACTCCGAAAGCGACAAATCTGCTCTGACTCCGAAAGCGACAAATCTGCTCTGACTCCGAAAGCGACAAATCTGCTCTGACTCCGAAAGCGACAAATCTGCTCTGACTCCGAAAGCAACGAATCTGCTCTGACTCCGAAAGCGACAAATCTGCTCTGACTCCGAAAGCGACAAATCTGCTCTGACTCCGAAAGCGACAAATCTGCTCTGACTCCGAAAGCGACAAATCTGCTCTGACTCCGAAAGCGACAAATCTGCTCTGACTCCGAAAGCGACAAATCTGCTCTGACTCCGAAAGCGACAAATCTGCTCTGACTCCGAAAGCGACAAATCTGCTCTGACTCCGAAAGCGACAAATCTGCTCTGACTCCGAAAGCGACAAATCTGCTCTGACTCCGAAAGCGACAAATCTGCTCTGACTCCGAAAGCGACAAATCTGCTCTGACTCCGAAAGCGACAAATCTGCTCTGACTCCGAAAGCGACAAATCTGCTCTGACTCCGAAAGCGACAAATCTGCTCTGACTCCGAAAGCGACAAATCTGCTCTGACTCCGAAAGCGACAAATCTGCTCTGACTCCGAAAGCGACAAATCTGCTCTGACTCCGAAAGCGACAAATCTGCTCTGACTCCGAAAGCGACAAATCTGCTCTGACTCCGAAAGCGACAAATCTGCTCTGACTCCGAAAGCGACAAATCTGCTCTGACTCCGAAAGCAACGAATCTGCTCTGACTCCGAAAGCGACAAATCTGCTCTGACTCCGAAAGCAACAAATCTGCTCTGACTCCGAAAGCAACAAATCTGCTTTGACTACGAAAGCAACGAATCTGCTCTGACTCCGAAAGCAACAAATCTGCTCTGACTATGAAAGCAACAAATCTGCTTTGACTCCGAAAGCAACAAATCTGCTCTTACTATAAAAGCAACCTATGACTCCAAAAGCAACGAATCTGCTCTGACTCCAAAAGTGACAAATCTGCTCTAACTATGAAAGCAGCGAATCTGCTCTGACTATGAAAGCAACGAATCTGCTCTGACTATTAAAGCAACGAATCTGCTCTGACTCCGAAAGCAACGAATCTGCTCTGACTCCGAAAGCAACGAATCTGCTCTGACTCCGAAAGCGACAAATCTGCTCTGACTCCGAAAGCGACAAATCTGCTCTGACTATGAAAGCAACGAATCTGCTCTGACTATGAAAGCAACGAATCTGCTCTGACTCCGAAAGCAACAAATCTGCTTTGACTATGAAAGCAACAAATCTGCTCTGACTCCGAAAGCAACAAATCTGCTCTGACTCCGAAAGCAACAAATCTGCTCTGACTATGAAAGCAACAAATCTGCTCTGACTCCGAAAGCAACAAATCTGCTCTGACTCCGAAAGCAACAAATCTGCTCTGACTATGAAAGCAACAAATCTGCTCTGACTCCGAAAGCAACAAATCTGCTCTGACTATGAAAGCAACAAATCTGCTCTGACTATGAAAGCAACAAATCTGCTTTGACTATGAAAGCAACAAATCTGCTCTGACTCCGAAAGCAACAAATCTGCTCTGACTATGAAAGCAACAAATCTGCTCTGACTATGAAAGCAACAAATCTGCTCTGACTATGAAAGCAACGAATCTGCTCTGACTCCGAAAGCAACAAATCTGCTTTGACTATGAAAGCAACAAATCTGCTCTGACTCCGAAAGCAACAAATCTGCTCTGACTCCGAAAGCAACAAATCTGCTCTGACTCCGAAAGCAACAAATCTGCTCTGACTCCGAAAGCAACAAATCTGCTCTGACTCCGAAAGCAACAAATCTGCTCTGACTCCGAAAGCAACAAATCTGCTCTGACTCCGAAAGCAACAAATCTGCTCTGACTCCGAAAGCAACAAATCTGCTTTGACTACGAAAGCAACGAATCTGCTCTGACTCCGAAAGCAACAAATCTGCTCTGACTATGAAAGCAACAAATCTGCTTTGACTCCGAAAGCAACAAATCTGCTCTTACTATAAAAGCAACCTATGACTCCAAAAGCAACGAATCTGCTCTGACTCCAAAAGTGACAAATCTGCTCTAACTATGAAAGCAGCGAATCTGCTCTGACTATGAAAGCAACGAATCTGCTCTGACTATGAAAGCAACAAATCTGCTCTGACTCCGAAAGCAACGAATCTGCTCTGACTCCGAAAGCAACGAATCTGCTCTGACTCCGAAAGCAACAAATCTGCTCTGACTCCAAAAGCAACGAATCTGCTCTGACTCCGAAAGCGACAAATCTGCTCTGACTCCGAAAGCGACAAATCTGCTCTGACTATGAAAGCAACGAATCTGCTCTGACTATGAAAGCAACGAATCTGCTCTGACTCCGAAAGCAACAAATCTGCTCTGACTCCGAAAGCGACAAATCTGCTCTGACTCCGAAAGCGACAAATCTGCTCTGACTCCGAAAGCAACGAATCTGCTCTGACTATGAAAGCAACGAATCTGCTCTGACTATGAAAGCAACGAATCTGCTCTGACTCCGAAAGCAACGAATCTGCTCTGACTCCGAAAGCAACAAATCTGCTCTGACTCCAAAAGCAACGAATCTGCTCTGACTCCGAAAGCGACAAATCTGCTCTGACTCCGAAAGCGACAAATCTGCTCTGACTATGAAAGCAACGAATCTGCTCTGACTATGAAAGCAACGAATCTGCTCTTACTCCGAAAGCAACAAATCTGCTCTGACTCCGAAAGCAACAAATCTGCTTTGACTACGAAAGCAACAAATCTGCTTTGACTACGAAAGCAACGAATCTGCTCTGACTCTGAAAGCAACAAATCTGCTCTGACTCCAAAAGCAACAAATCTGCTCTGACTCCGAAAGCAACAAATCTGCTTTGACTACGAAAGCAACGAATCTGCTCTGACTATGAAAGCAACGAATCTGCTCTGACTCCGAAAGCAACAAATCTGCTCCGACTCCAAAAGCAACAAATCTGCTCCGACTCCAAAAGCAACGAATCTGCTCTGACTCTGAAAGCAACAAATCTGCTCTGACTCCAAAAGCAACGAATCTGCTCCGACTCCAAAAGCAACGAATCTGCTCCGACTCCAAAAGCAATGAATCTGCTCTGACTCCAAAAGCAACGAACTTGTTCAGACATCAAAAGCAACTAATCTGCTCCGACTCCGAAAGCAACAAATTTGCTCCAACTAAGAAAGCAATGAATCTGCTCTGATTTAAAAACCAACGAATCTGCTCCGACTCTGAATGCAACAAATCTGTTCTGACTCTGAACAACGAATCTGCTCCGACTCCCAAACCAATGAATTTGCCTCGACTCCCAAACCAACGATTCTTCCCCCTCCGACTTCATGACTCCGCAGCCGTCATGATTTACATTTTATGAAATGAAGAAGATAATAAATAGAAGCACTTTACTTAAACTTGGCAAGCGAGTTAATCTAATGAAATCTGCACTCATTAATGCCGTGTGCTGTCAAGTTATTTCGCATCTTTCACATCTTTTGAATCCGCTTTGAAAAGAAGAGAGGCAAACGTTGAGAAGGGGAAAGTAGAAGATAAGGGGGTCGACACCCAGCGATTAATCCGAGATAAAGAGGCATACATAGACGGCTTGTCTGTGCGGGAGAATTACGATGATGCGAGAATATTACGCTTGGGTGTAGAATGAACATCAAGTGTTGACAGATTCGTGAAAAAGGTCTGGACTTTATAAAAACGTCTGAGTATTTCATAACCATTTAGGATTTACTTCAAATGTACTAGCAAAAAGGATCACCGGGATCAACTCAATTGAAACAAATGCATAACCCCCTCTCTCTCTCTCTATCGCACACATCCACATACACTCACACATATACATTATAAAAAATTAATATGAAAAATATGTAAATGTTTATATTTTTCTCTATTTATTTGTTGACGTATAGGAGTATAAAATGTCTTTTAAAGTTTTTTTTTTGTTCCGAAGAGAACATTATATAACAGATCCAATATTTCTAGAGTGAAAATGTCCGGGAAATTGAAAATATAAGAAATCGTTTTTAAAAGCTAAATCGATTCTTTAAGATTTATGTTCTTTTCAATAAACGAAAACAATATGATTAAACTATTTCAGACGACTCCGGCTTTCTTCAGTGAGTTATAGAAAAAAAAAAAAATTATTAATTACTTTTTTACTCTTGACAACTTGAAAAGAGTTTAGAAGCATTTAAACTGTCGAATGGAAACTCGTTTCTGGCTTCAATGTTCTTAGCTACTCCTAGTCTATTAATATTTTGAAAGTTTTAGAAATAATTTTATAAAGATTAAAACACTAATATATTAACAAAATTAGTTATGCTTTCAGAACAATTTGGTTCAATTAATGAACAAACGATGCAGTAAGAATTAAATTTTAATATTTAAAATATAAATAATTTGGTAAAAATAGAAAAAAATACCAGATTAAAAAAGCAAAACAAAATGAAACTAAAAAAGAAAACAAAAAAACTTCCGATCAAGGTAAGTACAGTTATTTGGTTCTTTAGTACATATATTCCATGAGCGATGTTGTTGGGTCAGAATCTATTCCTTAAACACTTATCATTGACTAATTTTGAACCTTAAAGTGACATTTTTTTTTCAGCTTTTTATATCAAGTGGCTTTATGTCTAGGGCGATTTCGATTAAAAATGTAAATAAAATTATCAAATTAAAACTTTTTTTTAAATAACCATGGAATTTCTATAGATCCTACTAATTTTCATGATATCGTATACTTCTTAACTTTAACCAAACAAAACGGTATTTAGAAAATAGCAAAATGAAAAGTTGGTGGAAATCCAACAAAAATGAATGAAAGATTAAATGGCTACCATAATAAATTTCTCTTTTTTTCACTCGCTTTTTTATTTATTTTTTGTAAATCTAATGCTTAATTTCCAAAACCTTTTTTTTTTGTTCATCTCTTTTAGTTATAAAAGATTCTTTTTCATCTGCCTGTCACTCAACAACTAACTGGTTATTTCCTGATAAAAAAAAATTACATATGTTTAATACTAGCCGAAGTATCTATCTACGTTGGGTTTCTTTGTCCTGAATAGAAAATTAGCTTGGAGAAGATGGATGGAGCTAGAAAATGGATTCATTCCTTAGTTGCCACTACTCTCAGGTCTACTCTGATCCAGTGTAGTACAGGGTAGAACAATGAGATTGTCGCACTAAAGAAAACAACACTACAGATTTATTATTAAACTTATATTGAGAAGATCAACTTGATTATGTAGTAGAGCTGATATCTATTCAATGTAGCCGCCTTCATCCTCAATCACCAAGTCACTATGGGTTCGGAACTATGGCCATGCCTTTTCCACAAGTGCCAGCAGAAGCTCAATGAATACTTGGCGGATGGCAGCGATCAGGCTCGCTTTGGTGTTGTAGGACGTCATGTTGGTGATGTTCTCGACATATGATCAAATGAAGTAATCCAGCGGGTCTAGGTCAGGGGGAGGAGGTGGCCATTGAGAGCAGGGTACAAAGGCGTAGCCCTCCTTCTGAAGCCAAACCTGGGTCTATTTGAACTTGTGGGCTGGTGTCGAGTCCTGCTGCTATACCCAGAGTCTGCCAGCAGCCACCTGATTGACCCAGGGGATGAATACATTCTCCAGCACATCCATGTACACTATAGTGTTGACTTTCAAGCCGACTTAAAAAATGTGAGATGGCATGATGTGGCCCTGACTGAAACCACACCAAAGACCATAACCATGGCTGAAAAGGGTTGTTCAATGCATTGGATGCGTTGAGGTGTACGCTCAAGCATTGAACCATCCGGATTTGCATTTTGAGGTTGCTGGCAACGGTCCTATTATCATAACTTGGATCGGTAAAAAACATGAGTTGTACAGCAGCACATCTCTGATCTTGCTTGTTGAACATTGTGTCATTTTTAAACATGATAGAAGGCTCCTATCGCTCTTGGGATTTGTACACAACTGGCCAACTAGTAGATGGTCTGCAACAAAAAGAGAAACTCGATTTTCATCAAACAGAATCATGTAATCTTTTATCATTCCACCTTGTAGTACCTGTCTATGGAGTTAATAGAATCAGTCCTGCCTATGACATAAACTCTTGGATTATTGGCTGGGAACAAAGTGTAGAATCTATTCTGACATCATACTCAATCTTTCCTGCCTATGGTCAGTGAAGGAGAACTGAGGCGATTCTTATTTTTGTAAGTACAGTTAAGGAAGCGGGAAACAGGGAGGGAATTTCAAAGCCCAGAAGTCGGATAGAAGAAACTATTGGAGCATAAGGCTTTTTAGCATCTATGGACCTCAACAGTAAAGGAGGTGAGATTTTGCTGCTTGTCAGATTAGTCTTGTATATTTATCTCGAGAGGGTGAAAGTGCTGTGAGTTCATTGGGACACATACCATTAAAAAGTCCTTGTAAAACAGAGATGTTCCTTTTCTGTACAGCACCTCAACTGGAAAATGAATGTTTTTACTGTAAATTGTCATCAAACAATTAAGAATTACTGTTTTTGAATATGTAAATGTGTTCCTATTTACTTGTCTCCTTACGAGGGCAAAATTAGGCACAAAACCGGTTTTTGATATATAGGATGTCCCAATAAAATATATTTTTTAAATTATCATAACTTGCTACATAAAAACGATATGCCACGTTCCCAAGAGATGTTTAGGAATGCAGAATGGCACTTCCAGCAGGATGGAGCACTTCCCCACTATCATCATGACGTAAGAGCATATCTTGATAGTCACCTGCGAAACAGATAGTTAGGACGAAGAGGAAGTATCGAGTACTGTCCACGTTCACAAGATTTGCCCCCCTCCCCATAGATTTTTCTCTTTTTGGTGGGGGGAGGGGGGATGTTAAACACAGGGTTCACACCACAAAACGAGTTACAATGAATGAGTTGAAACAACTATTGAAAGAAGATGTGTCAACATACCAATTGAACTGATTAGGAACGTTTTCGATTGTTAGCTGTTCATGGACCACAATGACCAACAATTTGAACACTTTCGATTATTAGCTGGTTTCTATATTTGTTCACAGTATTTTGATGTATGAAGCTTTTCTTTCTTATAATAAATGTTGGTTTTATGGTCATTTAAAGAGTGTATACATTTTATTGGGACACCATGTAGAGAAAATCAAGTTGTTCAAAATATAGAACTCTGGATTCAAACAAAATGAAATTGTTGCTTTCAGAAGGATTTCTCTTAACAGATCGAGTACATAAAAATGAAGTGTAGTACCAGAACAGATACTACACTTCTCTATAATTTTACTTTACTTTTTCTTTAACATGCGTCCAAGCATCTCTATAAAAAGATATGTCGGTTGACCTTACACTTGAAGCAGCATTTTCATCATTAAATGCGCAAAGAGAATGGAGCCGTCTTAAGAATTTCTGTTCCTTTCTTAAAAATGTATAAAAATTTGGATGGAAAAAACATTGGTTTATGCTGTGTCTGACACCCAAGAAGTTAGTTATTTTTATGTCAGCACAAACTATAAAAATAAATGCTTTTCGCCCGTGTCCTAGGATAAAATATAAACAAAAAAAAAAATATGGCGGAGGGAAGGGGGCGGTTATAAAATCAAGAAACATTGCAGATTCAGAAGACTTCATATTGAGTTGTCTTCTGCAATTGAAATTCAACCCCTTGGTAAACTAATTCATATCTATATAAATTTAATTTATAGTGTCATAATTTATTAAGTAATTACGTGGTTGGATCATTCTAAGGAGAGATACTTGCTTTTAGAGGTGTTAAAAGTAACCACTTCCCTATTGCACCATCTGCTCCAATTCGAATTAGAGCTATTCAGAGCAATCTTGATAATTAATGCTCTTGGAAATGCTTACACTTCATCTTTTCTGGCCTCGATTGATGAAGGAGAAATCTTTCCAGACTGAAGCAATTTCATTTTTGCCCTAATCCAGAGTACCTCTTTTTAGGTAGCGGAATTGTCGCTACATTAAAAACCGAACTTGTGTCTAACTCTGTTGCCATACAGAGGCAAGTAAGGATGGACTCCTAAAGTAATGAGTCTCCTCTGGCGCATCAACTCTACACCAGATTTGAGACCAATGAAGATATATTTTAAGGATGCGTCATAAAGAAAGTTATTTTCGTAATTATAAGTTTGAGTAATCCTTTCATCCAACTCTGGCTAACAAAAGGAGAAAGGTGTATTAAACACTTTTTTTAATCATTTACAAAAGCCAATAGTTGTTTATATGAATTCCACAAAATGTAATAAAAGTAAAAAGCTCTTTTAATCAAATATTGAACTTTGTCTTTTATGCCACGTTCGCATTTCGTTCTAATTTGCTTTGGCTACGCGTTTCAGGCCATTATCTAGTTGCAAGGTGAAACTGGAAACCATAGAATTTTCTCTTGATTCCAGGATAGTCTTCTAAAGAATTTAATAATCTTTCATGATCAAAAACTCGCCATGCAGAAAAAAAATTATCCGCAATGCATCACAGATCCATTCCGATTCAGGAATAGTGGAAATAATACTTTCACGGATGAAGGGCTGTGCAAATTTTGAGCTGCAAAATTTGAATTATGGCCAAATAATCTCACGTTGATTCTGATGTGATCGCAATAGCTTCTATCATAGTCAATCTGTTTACCATTGTGTATTTTACTGAATACAGACTCAATGGAATGATCCAATCTCAGACCTAAACAGGAAAACTTATATAAACCTTAGCCACGGCTAATGATACATTACCTGAAAGTACTTTGTTAAAACTCCTCGGCTTAACGTTCATAGAGAACATGAATTGTAACAGATATATTAAGAGCATTGCCAAGTTCGCTGCAAAGAAGATGGGCTCTCTCTACCATGCTAGAAATATACTTACACCTGAGAGTATTCTGTACCTCTACAAGGCCACCATTTGCTCATGTACGGAGTTTTTATTGCCACATTGGGCTGGTGCATCTGCAACTAGTATCTTCCTCTTAGAGAGTCACCAACCTAATAGGTCCCACACTATCAGCTAGGCTTCAACCGCGGTCCCATCAATGAAATGTTGCATCCCTCTGCTTGTTTTACAAGTATTTTAATAGTAGGTGCTCCGACAAATTACAAGCCCCTGTCCCTTCACAACGTAAATATCTCAACAAACCCGACAAGCAGAAAATCCCCCCCCCCACCACCACCTAAACAGTAGAGATCCTCAGATGTTAGAAAGCCTTCTACTCCAATAGTTTATTCCCTAGGACTACTAGTCTTTGGAATTCCCTTCCGGGTTCTTGCTTTGACTGTACTGACATGCAGAAGTGCAAGTGTTATGTAAACATACATCTTGCTGCTCAACTCCCTACATAGTATTCCTGCAAATTATGTCCCAGATAGTAGCATCTTACATCAAAGTGGTACTCTGTCTTGTTTGGGATGAAAATGCAAAAAAAAAATCTGTTACTAAAGTTGCTGGAAAAAATGGTTGGATCATTCTACTGCCTCAGAAAGTACCTCACATCTAACACAATCCTTTGGCTCTTGAAGAGATAGATACGTTTGTCAGATCTAAGGAGGTTCTGTTCAGAGCACTCTTTTCTGTCTCAACAGAGAAAAAGAAAAACAACTTAGTAATTTAGTGAGGGATGATATCTTTTCGCCCCTACAATCTATTGCATCGTCATGTTCATGGTAGATACTTGATACCCCCCCATAAAACATTTGCAGCAAGAACTCGTCTAGTTACAACCACAGCAAAGAACTTTCCTTTCACCAAAAACCAAACGGAACTTCCACGATAACATATTATTTCTTAGAACATCCTATCTGTGGAACAAGATACAAGTCTACTTCCTAACCCACTACAGTATGTCCGCCTTCAAGTCTAATGGAAATAAATTCTCTTAAGTGGTGATTATCGTCCCACTGTTGATCTCTTTTATACGTGAGTGACACCCAGACTGTGATAAAGTGGTGACTCATTCGTAAAAAAAAAATCTAGACAATGGACCATGATTTGTTTTAAACTTCCTTTTCGCATTTTCCTCAGTCTGTCATGCTTAAGTTTGAAATAGCATTCACGTTAGTCTGTCATGTATGTTTTAAATAATATGTTCATTGCTAAATCTGCAGATTAAATAGATTCATCATTAGTTGATCTGTGAGACTTCAGTTTTAAATAACAATTTGATCACTGAACTTTAAAGGGCTGATAGATTCTTTAAAAAAATCATAGCATACACCCGAAAGAATAGGCAGTGACTGCCTACTCATGTTTTTTTTTGTTTTTTTGTTTTTTACCAAAGTAGATAAAGCCTTGGTGGAAAATTACCTAGAGATGGTATCTTGCTAAAATCAATGGTCTACTCTTTCAGTTAGCATCGGAAAGAGTATTTGGCCTATAAAAATCTTGCTAAAAGAAGAAAACGACTTCCAAAGAAACCAAATATAAGTTTGGAAGTCAACTTCTAAAAGCAACACACGCCAGCATGCTAAACGGACACAAAACGGATACTTTTGAATGTCAATAATTAGTATCATTTACTATTCTCATATTAGTTGTTATTTTAACAACATTTCTGTTGTTTCCTCATTTTTACATGAAGATTGATTATTCATGTTACTTGAATGCTACCGTTATTTTCACAACGTCTCAGTTGATGTCACCTCCGACCTTCTTCAGGAGTATCTTGTTCAAAAGCATCCGTGGCATATTAAATTTAACTTTAATTCAGTTGTAAGTTACACGTTTCTGGAAGGTGTAGGTTCAATCCTCAATGCATGCGACACTCAGAATACAATTATGAATTGCTTAAGCAGTCATGGCTGACGGAACGAGAACATGCTACCCCAATGGATTAAACAAAGGCCTCAGTTTAGAACTCCGTGCAGATTTCCGTGTTTAGCATAAAGATTCATGACTTCGACAAGATATATATGAAGAAGGTCGGAGGTTATATCAGTTAAAACGTTGTGCAATTAACACTCAAGATGAGAGCAGTAGTCCAAAACATTTAAATAATACAAATTTCCGTTGATGTAACCTTTGACCTTTTCCAGAGTCATCCTACTGAGGTTGAGATTGCTTAAGATTATTCGTTTCCCTGATAAAAGATAATTCAATATATAAAGGGGATAAATATCCATATAATGTACCTATCATAGAACAGGTATTCTTCGGGCTTTTTTTTCTTTCTGTAAAACGCACACACACACACACACACACACACACACACACACACACACACACACACACACAAATCAATAAATATTTATATGTGAAATAGTTAACCATCAAAACTTGACACTTGAATTAGATAGCATATTTTGCCGCTAGAATGCCACGACAAATCATTTTTCGTATTAAAAACATTAATAAGTTTTATGCTCATGTTGGATTAGGGTTTGCTCAACTTCATATCAACACTAGGGAAACGCTATATACATTGTTTATACAGACGACTAGCTACACGCAAGATACCTCCATGGTGCCTGCTGATAGGCAGAGCGAGGGATGTTAGCTGTCTTCTCTCAACGGAGAGCTCAGCGAAATTATGATTTATAGTTTCCGTGATAAAAAAACAAAACAAAACAAACTTACTCTTGAACAAACATTGCCGTCTGTATGGGCAATTTTTGTAGGGAGAATTTGGAAAAGGAACAAGAGGATAGATAAAAAAATAAAAAAAACTAAAAAAAAAACATTGCAATTTGCTATCTCATCTAATCCACTCGGGTCAAATAAAAATAGGAGACTTACTCTTGAAACACGCCGTGTGTGTGTGTGTGTGTGTGTGTGTGTGTGTGTGTGTAATGTATCGTGTATGTTTAGGCAGCAAGTTTTCATTTAATCATATAGAGAGTTTCTGTTTAACGACTTTCTTTTTGATGTTTTCCAATTTCCGTATTAATCTTTTTGTATTATTATATGTAGGATCCATATGTTATTGTTTCCGCTAGTGCTTTCTATTGAAATCTCAGTCGCTTAAGGCGGTTATTTGTCTGTCTGCTAGGTTTAAAACGTGGCTATTTATGGAAAAGTACCTTTAGGTAGTAAATTTTAAATTGTAAATTTTATCATATTGTAATTTTAATACGTCTGCTTAAATGTTATACATACATCAAACCCGGTACACCTTAAACACGTGATCACGCGGCCACGCCTCCCTAAACGTACTTTTCTATAGTCACGTTTTAACTTTAGCAGACAAATAACTGCCTGAAGACGACTGAGGTTTCAGTAGAAAGCGCTTGCGGAAACAATACAATATGCAACATTTGGATCCTACATATAAACATTCGATAATACTACAAAAAGATTAATGCGAAAAAAAAAAAAATCAAAAAGAAGGTCGTTAAACAGAAACTCTCCGTGCTTTTCAACAATATATATATATATATATATATATATATATATATATATATATATATATATATATATATATATATTTTCTATGGAAATATGTTTTTCAATTATATTTCACCTTTAAATCCTTAATTTATGAAAATCCATTTAATTACAGAGCATACAGCAAATAGATGACAGAAGTCTATATTCCTAATTTCATCATGTTAACCATTTTACAATTTATTTCTTTAAGTATGTTGACATTCACAATTTTTGACGGCACATGTTTCGTAATGCAACATCATTTATTTAATTATTATATTAATCAATGAATCTATTCTGCCCTTAACCCCTCATAAGAAATAGGACCTATCAATACATTAAAAGAAAATGAAATGCATACGGGCCATGACTACAAAATCCGAAAATTGGAAGAGAAATTGCATTTACCATTTATTTTTCCTTCTATTACGCCATTTACACTTTTAAAAATGTGTACACGAACATATATATATATATATATATATATATATATATATATATATATATATATATATATATATATATTAGAACCCCGGGATACGGTATTAAAAATTAGTAATAAAATACAGTACAGTATATAATACACATGTATATGATCAAATAACACTATAAATAACACCATAAGACGGGGCAAATGCCGTAACCAGGAGCCGGAAAAACATCGTATTCCACATTGTAACCTGAAAAACCGTATCCCGAGGTTATTAGTTATATATATATATATATATATATATATATGTATATATATGTATGTATGTATGTAGAGAGAGAGAGAGAGGGGTTTGTGTTAAATGTATGGTATTGCTTGTTTTGCATCATATCTTCACCCCATTGGGTGATTTAATGCTGGCCCAAAATAAATAACAAAAAGAAATAACCATTCTATGTAATCGTTCTGTTTGTCTAAAAGATATGATTTTTGTTAGCATTTTTGGTTGGGGAATTTCATGTGTATTTTTCATCCACATTCCATTCAGTCATAAAATAAAAGATAGTTGAAGACAGTTTTATGGAAATAAGTCGACTGTTTTGTGCTATTTAGCAAACATACGTATAAGAATGCATAGTTTTCTTATAGGAAGGCGTATACACAGATTAGTTGGATCTGCTTCTCCTGCAATTTGACTGACACGGAAGTGTTCCTTCAAAATGAATAAGGTACTTGTACAGTATTCTACTTAAAACCAAAAATCACGTAAAAACATCGAATAGTATGACTTTTAAATAAGAAATAAGATGCTTCTACAGTATAGTACCCATATGAAAAAAACAAACTCTTACCCGTGACGTACGGAAAAGTTAGTACAGCAGAAAATGACGTAAAATCAGAGTAGTTTCATTTCAATAACAAATAAGGTACCTGTACAGTATTCTGCCTACATGAGAAAACAAAGAAAATCTTACCTGTGACGTACACAAAAGTTATTAAAACCGAAAATCACGTAAAATCATTGAGTAAACTGACTTTTAAATAAGAAATCAGGTACCATTATATTACTCATATGAAAAAGGTCAGCAATATATTCGTTGTAAATTATGATTAAATTAATTTTGTAATATAGAAGATAGCCACTTGGTTATGGCCGCCCTATCTAGAGTCGAATATTGATACTCACTGTTGCTAAACAAGGTATACACAGGGTCAGCAATATATTTGTTTTAAATTCTGATTGTATTACTTTTGTCATATAGACGATATCCACTTTGTCATGGCGCCCTATCTTAAGTCGGATATTGAAAGCCACTGCTGCTATTAGGTATACACAAGGTCAACGATATATTTGCTACAAATTATGATTAAATTAATTTTGTTATATAGAAGATATTCACTTGGTCAGATATCCATTTAGTCATGAAGATATCCACTTGGTCATGGCCACCCTATCTAGAATCGATAACATTATTTTATATATATGTTGTACAATACTCGCCCTAAAGTAGATAAAATTATTTCATATACGGATTGTACATTACCCATCCTAGGGAAGATAAATTATTTCATATATTTGTTGAACAATACTTGTCATAGGGTAGGTAAAATTAATTCATATATGTGTTGTACAATACCCGTTTTAGAGTAGGTAAAATTATTTCTTTCATGTGTTGTACAATACCTGTCCTAGGGCAGATAAAATTAAGTCATAGCCCTGCCAGTATATATATATATATATATATATATATATATATATATATATATATATATGTATATATATATATATATATGTATATATATATATATATACACACTAGTACACTACCTGCCGTTGCTGAATCGTAAAATACGCTTAAATATGACATTTTAATTCATACAGATTTTGCATTTATTATTATAGAACCACTTCGCTACTTATTATTATATTGTATCCAATATATAGTAGTCATTTTAAAGTGAGTTAACAAAAATATATGACTTTGGTGCCAGCAACTAGAATCAAAATCAAAACGTACATATCTCCAGCATTATTCGTTACATTCTGAGCTAAGTCCATATGCATATCAAACTTTTAAAAGTACCGTTATTAAACGTATAATTGTATATTTGTTTATATGTAGAAGATACACGCTTAGTTAACTTACACCTGTCGAGTTTCAATTTTTCAATTTTAACGGCTAAAAACCAAATTAAACCTTTCCACATGCACACATACAGACAAAGTCACTTAAGTTACTTTATATATATATATATATATATAATTTAAAGGAGATTAGAATAATAGTCTAAAGAGCTAAGTGTATTTTAATGTAATAGTGAAATTACTAGTTTAATTAAAATACAGGAAATGCTCGTTGTAATTTAGATATATAATAAGCTCGATAGTTAAATGTCCTAGAGCTAATTCAATATTAAGTAATGTGATTTATAATTTAAAAGTTTTAAAATTTTTTAAAATTTAACAATCAAAATTTAATTAAATTAAAAATCAGTTTCATAAGAAGGAACAACAACAAAGTCAATTATCTGTACGATCGTTTCGGAAATCCGTGCTTTTTATTTGTGGTATACATGAAGTCACGTAGAATAATTATACATAGTTTTTTTGGTAAGCATTTTTGGTAATTATCTCCCCTTAAAAACTTGCAAAAAAAAAAAAAAAAAAAAAAAAAAACTCTCTCTCTATAGATATTAACTGTAGCGTCTCTAAATCAAAATACACTAACGGAAACAATTTACTGCACGAGCGTCGCCCTTTTAAAATTCATCATTCAATAAAATAAAAAGCTATAGCAAACATCTAAATGACTACTTTAAATATAGTTCCTGATTTCAAAAAAAGAAAAACCAAAAGGTAATTATATATCTATATATTTTTAAATCAAATTTATTATGTAAATTCAAAAATATATATTTTTTTTCTACTCATTTCTATCTCTAACCTATACAAATTTTCTTATTAATTTTCTTATAAATTTTATATCCAAACCTTTTACTTCAATTTTTCAGATTCATCTGCCTTAATTTTAATGCTAGGTTTATTTTTGGTGTCTTTTCAATTCAATAGAAATCCTCCTAAATTTGCTGATGAGGAGACCGTGCTTACCAAAAAAACTATGTATAATTATTCTACGTGACTTCATGTATACCACAAATAAAAAGCACGGATTTCCGAAACGATCGTACAGATAATTGACTTTGTTGTTGTTCCTTCTTATGAAACTGATTTTTAATTTAATTAAATTTTGATTGTTAAATTTTAAAAAATTTTAAAACTTTTAAATTATAAATCACATTACTTAATATATATATATATATATATATATGTGTGTGTGTGTGTGTGTGTGTATATACACACACACACATACTAGAAAAATGTGATCCGTTGGTTGCTTACAGTTTCCAGAAACTGCTGATGTCTAATAATTTTTCATTATTTTTTTCTTTCAATTAAGTAGAAAAATAAATTTTATTGTGTTTGGGACAGTTACTTACTCTCTATTTATTTTTAATCTCCAACACTTAAAAAAAATGATCCCCCCCCCACCACCACTTAAAGTTATAATATTTTCGGAAAATTGATAATGGCTACTGCGTAATCTTAGCCTAAAAGCATCGCCTTTTTAGGAAAAATTAAATGTAAATAAAAGCTCTTTAAAATACTTTTAAAAAGATGACAAATATGTAGAAAATTAACCTTCATTGCCTTTGGTAGCAATTATTAGTTGACTATATGTTTTCTTTGCATCTCTTTTTCTGTTGAAAATTATTGACAATTGCTGATTTTTTTCTAGACAACCATCTTACAAATATCCTGCGTGTGTGTGTGTGTGTAGTAGTAGTAGCTAGAAGACCCGACGTTGTCCGGGATTGGATAAGGATTAACAAATGTTCCACCCTCCCATATGTTTATTGTCATCAAAATCGGTGAAATCGCCTATTTTTTTTAATCAATCGTTTGATTGTCTGCTCTAGTTAGGAACGATGCCCGCAGTGTACCAGGAGAAAGATTCACATACCTCCCCACAGTCCACAATACATTGTAGTCTACATTGGACTGTAGAGAATCTGAACAACCCAAATAATACAAGAGAAATAATGTAACACTCGAATAGGTCAGTTAAATTAAGTATTGTTCTCACCAAACTTGCCCAATTGCAATTGAATGATAAAACAACGATTGGATTGATCTGCACTGTGAAACGAAGCACATTAAATTGGATGATTTTCTAGAAGCAGTGTATTTTCCCAACGTAGCGGTTGTCCTAAGGACGAATCAATTACATTATTCTGATCATGCGGGATGTCGATCCTCATTGATTAACTGTTGCAAAAGCTGATCATATTCATTCACACAAAAGTTGGACAGCAAAGGAAAACTTTTTTTAGGGTTTTGCAGTTCTTAGAGGGAGGTGTCAATATCCTCCTATGTACAGCAACTGGTATTCCAAAATTATCATCCGGCTGGTTCAATGTGTTTTAATTTTGGTGATCTAACATGAACTGTTGTATCAACGTGATTATGCTTGGAGCAAGTGATTCGACAAGACCGTACAGAGTGGAATTTGGGGATAGTTGACCTGCTGTACAGTAAAGACTGGAGAATAGGCTTGTGAAATAAAAAAAAAGTCTACCCATGGACAAAGGAAACTTAAGGTTAAATGAATAGAAGATTGCACATCTGAAGGGCACACCAGCTTCTCACCTACCCACACTTAAGCAACTCCCGCCTCATGTTTGTAATTTTATTAAATTACCTTTCAAATAGATAAATATAAACAAGCTAAGTAGACATCTCTATTTTAAATCAAAGATCCGACTTGTTTTTCAATTTAGTCATCTTTTGTTTTGAGAGACGTATTCTCTGATTCAAAATGCTACGTAGATTCCGTATTTTTATAAAGAACCATTTTTGTACATTTTTAGCAGATCCAATAAAGAAATGCCAACATAATTGCTGCTTCATTCAAAAAGTAAAAAAAAACAAAACAAAACACAAAAAACAAAAACAAAACATTAATAAAATAAAATACAATAAATGAATAAAAAAAAAAGAAAAGAAAATGCCGAATGCTAAAAGGATGGCAAATGGTGAAAGGAAAACTGTAGACACTTGGAATCAATTAAGAATTGGTTTACATGTTTTCGAATCATGTTTTCGTTGTTCTTGGAGTTACCACTGTTAACAGTTTGTTTTCCTTTTCTTTCCGGATATTTACACAATACTCGGGACGGCAGCCAAAATGCTAAAATAGCTACCGAAAGTCCACAGAGAAAATTTCTAATAAGAACTGACAGTATTCCCATTTGGTCTTGGTAAGAAAAAAAAAAGCTAAAATGAAATAAAAATAATTCTTGCAAAACTTAATCCATTTCATTTTTATTTCCAATTACTTGCCTTACATAAGAGACAGGATATGACAAAAGTGAGTAAAAACAATGCTCATTATGACATATGGTAGCAAAAGATAGAAAGTCCAGCAGAAATTTTTCAATGCCTGTAATAGCATATGGTAGAAAAACCATAAACACTTATTAATGCAGAAATAAAAAAGCTAAAAATGGCACAAAAAAGCTGAAAAAAAAAATGGAATAATATTAACTGAGAAAGTAGATGTATCTCTATAACTAGAGAATATCTTGCACACCTAAAATTTGGGTGGCAATATCATTTTTATAAACCGTACACCTTCAGAACTAGAAAGAATTTTTAATAACATTCACCATGCTATCCATATAGTGACTCTTGAAATGAACATGAAAAAATAAATCAAGGTTCTATTCAACAAATATGCCATAAAAATCCCAGTTATAGCGTGGCTACCGTAATATGATGGCCTAGCGACGATTATAATTTAGTCTGGTGACGTCATGAACATCGGTCTGTTGAAATTTGGTCACGTGTCTCATGACTAAACCGGAAGTTGGTTTAAAGTTTTGGAGGGTTAAATAAATTTAAACATGCCGTCGAGATGTATAGTTCCAAAATGCCGAGGTAACTACGAAAATAGAAAAGTTACCGTGTTTTCATTCCCCCCCCAAAAAAAAGGAAATAATTTACTTGCAATAAAAAGAAAGGATTTTACTCCATCTAAATATAGCAGAGTAAGTGTTAAAATGTTTGAGATATTTAAAAATAAAAAAAATAAAAAATAAAAACGCGCCTTTTTTTATTTTTATTTATTTATTTTTTAGAACGTATTTTAAAATAAAGATGAAATTATGTATATAAAAATGAATTTTACATGTAATTTAAGTTATGTGCTGAAATGATAAATTATTATTTAGAAACTTATTTAAAATGGGGAGTATGGTGAAAATATTATGTACTTTCACCTAACAATTTAATAAAAGCGATATCGTAAAAACGGAATTCCTTGTTTAAATAATTCTAAATAAGAAAAATCATTTATCTTTTTAGTTCAACTATTTTACTGTGCAATATTTATATCAGCGTGAAATAGATTAAACTTTTTTTAAAAAGTTTATGACCGTTTTTGTTATCCCAAAAGATTATTAATAATTATTTGTGGTAAATGTCGTGGCCCTGTAGGCGTCAGAATTTTGGAGAATTTACTTCCAAAATAAACTATTAAAATTGTTTAAAAAAATAATAGAAATATTATTTTTATTTAAAAGAAAAGTGTTTACAAAATGCCGGTAATAAAAAAATAATATTTCTATTATTTTTTAAGCAATTTTAATAGTTTAATTTAGAAGTATATTCCATAAAAAAAATATACAACCCACTTTAAACGGAGAAATTACGAGTTTTGTATATGTTATTCGCAGTTTTGTGTTAGGGTTGTCAAAAATTCCCCCAGAATTCTGATACTGCTAGTGGCGCTGTAAACGAAAATAACGTTTAAAATTACGGCAAACGAGTAGTTTCCAAGATATGAAGAAATGTTAGTTTTAAAAAATGGGAGATCACTTTTCTATAAAAATTTAACGTAAAATGAACACCCACTTTATGGCCATCGTTTTTTAGCGCGTTTTCTTTTTAACAAATAAAAGCGAAGAAAAATGAGTATGGCCACCTTTATGTTGGGTGTTGGGAGTCAATGTACAATGAACACAGTTTAATGTAAAATGAGCAGCCCCCCTCCTTTCAAAAAGTGTAAACAGAATTTTTGTCAGGGAGAGGGGGTCAACTGTAGGTGCTCATTTTACGTTTAGTTGCGTTCATTCCTACATCAAAGAGGCACTTCGCCTTGCTTGAGGCGAAAATGTAATTAAAAAAAAATTGCTCGTTGCCCATATAAAAAAAAAAATTGGCCATAAAGTGAGTATTACGTTTTTTCTTAACAGTTCAATTCTTGTAAGTAAAAAAAAAATACAGTGAGTCAAGTATGATAACCATTTGGCCGATGTTTAAAAAGTGTTCTCAAACCTACTTATTCTTAAGATAAGACATCTGTCATGTGAACGATTTACGCATGTGCATTCATGAAACAGTTGACAAACAGATAAAAATACGATGACCCCTGCCAAGTATCAATTTTTTAAATTTTGACCCTTAAGCAGGCTTTTTTTCGGATGAAAACCGATTAAAAATGTTTTCGACATGTCTGAATAATCTATATACTAAATTTCAAGTTTATAGGTAAAAATTTCGTTGAGTATATAGGTTTGGAATTGTCCTCCTCACACACACACACATTCTCACTAATATATATATATATATATATATACGAGATAACTGGCTGAGATAACTTTATAAATATTAATTCTTTAATATTTATAATATACTTTAATTTTACCATCTTGGATCATTTTGGTAAATTTAATTGCAATTTTTATTTTATATATATAATTTAAAAGACTTGCTTCACTAAAGACCGGAGGCATTAGTTGCCTCAAGAAATCTTTTTAGATTGAAACAGTAGATTTATTATTGCGACTAATGGTAATTTTGCTTACCTAAATTGAATAAAATAATATCTTGTTCATTTTATTGAGTACTATCAACAAACTCGTTAAATTCAATGGTTTTTACTTTTGGATATTTTACACCTTGAATATATATATATATATATATATATATATATCAATAATCTTGCTTTTCCGACTGTTGGAAAACCGCTTCTGTGGTACCAGTCTTCAAGAATTCTGGTAAAAGAAGTGACCCACTAAATTATTGCCCCATTAGCCTCCTCCAGCTTTTCGCCAAAATATTTGAGTTCTTAGTTAATCAAGCCCTAGTCCAACACCTAACAGCTGCTAAACTCCTGACCGACAAACAAGATGGATTCAGACAAGCTCGTTCCACAGCAGATATCTTAACTGTAGTCTCTGAACGTATATACCGTTCACTGGACAAAACAGGGGAGGGTAGAGCGGTAGCCCTTAATATATCTAAGGTTTTTGACAGGGTATGGCACGATGGTCTTCTTAAGAAAATTAGATCATATGGTATCACTGGAAGAATACATAATGTAATTAAATCCTTCTTAAGTAAGAGAAAAATCCAAGTTGTCCTCGACGGTTGTACATTCAAACAATATGATATAAATGCGAGAGTACCCCAGTGGTCTATCCTTGGACCTTTATTATTCCTGATATTCATAAATGACCTCCCTGATAAAATTGTTTCGGAGATGGGTATATTTGCCGATTACACCACTCTCTTTAACAGGCATGACGGGAAAACAAATGAACACATATCTAAGAAAATGGCGGAAACAATGGATGACCTCCAATCTATAGTGGAATGGGGACAAAAATGGATGGTCACATTTAATGCTGCCAAGACTAAGCTTGTTTCCTTCAATCACTACAAGAAACCTTTTCTACTACGAATAGCAATGTTTACAGGGAACATGAACTGGAATAGATACATTGAGAGCATTGCCAAGGCTGCTGCAAAGAAGGTGGGCTCTCTCTACCATGCCAGAAAATTACTTTCACCTGAAAGTATCCTGTACCTCTATAAGGCCACCATCTGCTCATGTTTAGAGGACTGTTGTCACATCTGGGCTGGTGCATCTGCTGCTTGTCTCTCACTCCTGGACAGGGTTCAAAAGAGAGTCGCCAAACTGATAGGTCCTGAACTGTCATCTAGGCTTCAGCCTCTGTCCCATCGACGAAATGTTGAATCCCTCTGCTTGTTCTACAAATACTTTAATGGTGAATTCTCTGACGAACTACAAGCACTTGTACCTCCTCGACGTGACTACCCCTGACAAACCTGACAAGCAACTAAGTCCCACCCCTTTACTGTAGAGATCTTTAGGCGTAAGAAAGCCTTTTACTCCAATAGTTTCTTCCCCAGAACTGCAAATCTTTGGAACTCCCTTCCGGGATACTGCTTTCCCAACTGTACTGATATGCAGAAGTTCAAGTGTAATGTGAACAAACATCTTTCTTCGAATCTCCCTTCATAATGCCCCCTGCAAATTATGTCCCTGATAGTAGCCCCCTACTTCAAAGTGGCACTTGCTTTGTTTGGGGTGAAAATGTAATTAAAAAAAATAGTTATAATATACTTAAATGCCTCTAACAATAATATAGTAATAATAATATAGTTAATAACCTGTCATATCCTAGGGTAAAAAAATCAGTCCTATAAATATGTTAGCATCTTTACTGATAACCCTCTCCTTGAAAATGGATCGGGTAAAAAACGATCATGGCGGTTACATCAGATAGTTCTTATCAGTAAGAAGAAAACTCATTAGGAAACTAGAAAGGATCAGACCTTAAGTATAATATTGATGCATTATATATATATATATATATATATATATATATATATATATATATATATATATATATATATATATATTAGAGACGGCGAACTTTAAATTAAAATAAGTCGCAGGAAAATATTTTTATCATACAAATATGTGATTTCTTGGAAATATTAATTTTTGGCACTTATAATTCAAATACAATTTCGGGCATGTGGCACTACTGCTCACGCATACATGGCATACTCTAGAACTCCAATTTTCACAAACTCTATACATTCGGCAATAACAGGTTCAATGTTATTAAGTGATCATTTGGTTTCAGCTCCAAGTTGATTCTTGTAAGCACGTAACCAAGACCTTTACAGAAAATTTTCCATAAAGTTGAAGGGCACAAGTTTAATTGTTCAACACGTTGACAAATTGACGTTTGCAGCATCATCAACACTACTACACCGTATAGCAGCAATCACTTGTTGTGTATGTCTTACAGGATATGCATGGTTCAACTTTTTATGCTTTTAACTCACCATACTGTATGCATCAGACAGAAATTTTTGTCTTAATCTTTTATTAAACAGAAATATTGATTTAAAAATGTTTGCACGCAGGCAAAGTGTTATATAATGCACGTGTGCTGAGGGAAACTCTCAGGGCCGGCAACTTTGTGCCAGACTGGCGTAGGTTATACGAAAAATAAAACAATATGAGATTGACCTTTAGAACACGATACTGGCATACAAATCGCAGGGTATACAAGTGGATTTAACAGTCAAGTGATTACGGTAAAGAAAAAAAAAATAGAAAACAAAAGTAGAATCAGCCTCATTTTCTCAACAATGCCAGCCAGATCGTTCATCGGATTGTGTATTCTCCCAGTTCCACCATAGCTCTAGTATAGACCACTAAAGATTGACGCAATAAAAGATATAAATTTATTTCTATAAACCTGAGTTTGAATCGGTATTCGAAAAAAAAAACAAAACCATCGACACGTTTTAAAGACAAATTTGGAGAGAAGTTTATTCCCGGAAAAAGTATTTATATTCTAAACATGAAAAGAGAAATGAAAAAATAATCGACATGTTTTATTTGTGGTAAATTTTTCTGGGCAGAAATATATTTTCTGAGGATAAAACGTGTTCTTCAATATCGCAATCATTTTAAAGATGCAATTTACAAAAGAAGGAATCTTAGTTTTCAAAACCGATAAAATGAGCGGTTTCACAAGATCATAATTGCTGAACATGAATGGTCGTCTGCAGACAGTTTTTTTTTTAAGGAAGACTTTCAATGAAAATGCTTATCAAATAAATAGACAAATCGCAACATGTGGTAAAAATATGTGATCGAATTTTCTAAAAACAAAAAAAAAAGAAGGAACTTGCTATTTGGATGAAAATATATCTTCGGGCTGAAACACAAAAGTATTGCAATGATTATTTTTAAGAACAGAAGAGAAAATAGCAGATGTAGCTGATCTATCTATCTATCTATCTGTCTATATATATATATATATATATATATATATATATATATATATATATATATATATATAACTACTTAATTTACTCAGAAAAAATAATTTTATAACTTACTATATATATATATATATATATATATATATATATATATATATATAGAGAGAGAGAGAGAGAGAGAGAGATAGATATATCTCTCTATCAATATATAGCTATCTATCTCTATCTATATATATATATAGCTATCTATCTATCTCTATCTATATATATAGCTATCTATCTATCTCTATCTATATATATAGCTATCTATCTATCTATCTATCTATCTATCTATCTATCTATCTAAAGATCTATCTAAACAATAATTTTAATAGATTCACAAGTCCGAGATTTTATTCATATGAGCAATCATTTTTTTTTCAAAAGAAAATCTTTTGCACAGTTACAGATCTGTTTCGTTCATGTGAGGCAAACGATATTTCCATGTCAATATTGGGCATGTCCTTCTTGGACTCATCAGAAAAACTATGCTTTCTGAGAATTTCTATTTTTTCCTGCTCAGTCTATGGAGGAAATATCCAGTATTGACATACAAATATCAGTTGTTCCTAATAAAATAATGATTGGTAAGAAGAATAAAATCTTGGATTTCGAAATATAAAAAAATTGTATTTTCTTATCATTTATATATGATCTGTTTTTACATTTTTATAAACACCAAGCTTCTAGCTTAAAAAAAGGAATGATATACATAAAGAATTTAAAATATACACAAAAGCATAATTTTCACACACACACACACACACACACATATGCATAAGAAAAAGTTGAAATAAAGAACCAAAACCAATTGTCATATTCATGAATTACATAACACAAAAGTTACTTAATAAATGTTACGAATCCCCCCTCCCATAAAATTGAACTCGATGGTTAGCATGGAAAGTCAATCAGAACTTTCATATGATAATTCACTAAATTACAAAATGTATGGAATAATTAATATTTTATAATCATGCTCCAAATGTACATGCATTTCGAAAAATGCTTAATATAACTATTATGTCGGAGTAAAATTTGACAAACTTTTATGATTTTCCTCATCAATATATTGGCTTTATATGATTATAAAATATTAATTATGTCATAAATATTGTAATCTACTACTTGTTTGAGCGATTGGGTTTCGATCCTAGCTTGAGGTAATTGCTTGTCTAGCCGCACTGATAATCTGTGAAACAGCGAAACAGTACTGTATGTGGATGACTTTATATATATATATATATATATATATATATATATATATATATGTGACTACTTCATTTAACCACATAAATTAATATACAAAAGTATAGATTTATGCGTAAACTTTAAGTATTTACTTCAACAGTGCTCAATACGTAGGTAGAGTTAGGTAGTAAGTTATAAAATATATATGGCGATTAAGCTACACAGAATATTCTGCGTTTCATCCACACTAGGATTCATCAGGCTTATATATATATGTGTGTGTGTGTGTGTGTGTATATGTATGTACATGTGTGTGTATATATATATATGTATGTATATATATATAATTTAGTGTGTGCATGTGTGTGTATAATTCAGTAAATAATATAGATGTTTTTTATCTATTAATTCTATTTTAATCCCTCCCCAATTTCCAAATAACGATCTTCACTTCTGGAAGAAACTGACTGATGTAATGGCCATATTTATCATATTTAAACCAGCCAGTTCCTGTCAGAAGTGAAGACCGTTATTAAGAAATTGGAAAGGATCAAAAATAGAATTAACAGACAAAAATGTCTATTTTATTTAATGAAATACGCTTAAGAGAAAAATGATACCTTAATGTCTGTGTGTGTGTGTGTGTGTGTGTGTGTGTGTGTGAACAATCTGAATGAAAAATGAAATAAACATCATTTTCAAAATTGTCAAAGATTTTGCATTTCATTACATCAATAATTTCCTCCACCTTTTATCTGAGCCTAAACTTAAACGTGGATTTCATGAACAAAGCTTCTTTTTTAGAACTGCATGCATGCAGAACTCTTCCGTTTTCCTGCTTTCCAGCTGACTATAATAGGGTCGTTTTAAAGTCCAATGTAAACAAATTCTTTATTAGCTGTCCCCTTAAGTAATTAAATTTACCAAATTTCCACTACTACCGATTACTACGCTATTGTCCCAATGACTATTATACATTCATTAATGTTTATCCTCGAGTGACCTCCTGGCCTTGATAAGAGATGACTACTTTGTAAAAAAAAAAAAGCTCTGTTATTAAAATTGTATGACCACTTTTTGTGTATCTGATGTGTGTGTGCATGTGTGTGTGTGTGCATTTCATGAATTTAAGTTTACAATGTATTTTTCTGGTTAAAATTCTATAATGTTTCTAACTGATCTGATTACATTTAAAACAAAGATTTGAGGTCTCCAGACGTACCCTCCACCGTACTGTATACCGATACTCTATGGCTAACTGGGATAGCTTCCGTACATTCATATCTGATTTACCTCTGCACTCCATGTTTAAAAAGGAAGTGTCCTCTATAGTATCAGATCTGACCGAATGGTTAATTGTAGGCATAGACCAATTCATACCATCTAAAAAATTCCAACAAAAACCTAACAGCCAGCCATGGTTCTCCCCAGAATGTGCTGCTGCTATCGCGCACAGAAATCACTTTTTCCATAGCTACCAACGTAATAGATGCACTGAGACTAAAGCTGCTTTCAAGACTGCTAGCAACCACTGTAAAAGAGTAATAAAAAATGCAAGAGAGCTATATGCCCAGTCTGTTAAATCCAAGGTAGCTGATCAGTGGCTTGGTTCCCACCCGTTTTGGCAAATAACAAATAGGATCCTGAACAGAAGTGTGCGTTCTATCCCAACCATTATCAAGGGACCAGAGGTCATCTCGTCAGCGTCAGACCAAACTATTTGCAAAGAACTTTGCAGCTAATTCTACCCTATGTGATGAAGGCCATCAACTCCCCATATTTCCTCCTATAACACAGAACAAGCTAGGTAACATACAAATATCCGTGCATGAGGTCGCCAAGCTAATCAAGAACCTAGATTCCAGTAAAGCAACTGGCCCTGATGGCATCCCAATTATAGTGTTAAAAAAGCTTCAACCAGAACTTGCTCCCATACTTACGAAACTATTTAAGCGCTGCCTTAAGGAGAAGTGCTTTCCGACTCCCTGGAAGAACTCATCAGTTTGCCCTGTATTTAAGAATTCAGGTGATAAGTCATCTCCCTCTCTGTACAGACCAATAAGTCTCCTGTGTGTTATGAGTAAGTTGCTGGAATCCATTTAAATAGAGAAATAGTCAACCACCTCAGCAGGAATAACCTTCTTAGTGACACACAATATGGTTTCCACTCTGCAAGATCTACCGCAGATGTGCTGACGGTTATATCCCACAGGATTAGTGAATCTCTTGACAAAGGCTTCCTTTCTAGGGCAATTGCTCTTGACATATCAAAGGCCTTCGACAAGGTATGGCATAAGGGTCTACTTCACAAGATTTCCAGCTACGGTATAACTGGAAATGTTTTCTCAATCATTAAATCATTTCTCTCCGATAGGCTCATAAGAGTAGTGGTAGATGGACAAAAATCGGAGGCTTGCAATATAAATGCTGGAGTCCCTCATGGGGTCAATCCTGGGCACAACTCTCTTCCTGATCTACATCAATGACCTCCCTAAACACATACTTAAATCATTCGTTGACATCTATGCTGATGACACGACCATCTACGGCAACACATCAAAGGCTGTAAATGACAAAGTTCTCTCTGATTCTCTCTCCTCTGATCTCGAGCGCGTGGTTCAGTGGGGGAAGATGTGGCTGGTTACCTTTAATGCATCCAAAACCAAACTCCTATCCTTACATCATCAACACTCTGATCCCCATCTGGCATCAATTGTGATGGATGGCTCTCGTCTGGGTGAGGCCCTGTGTTTGGACAAGCTTCTGGGTTTGACCTTTACTCCTGATCTGAAATGGAACACGTACATCAAGTCTGTTGCCAATGTCGCTGGAAAGATGGTGGGATCCTTCTACCGCTCCAGAAGATATCTCACTACTGATGCAATTCTCTATCTATATAAAAGCCAAGTACGTCCAAGGATGGAATACTGTTGCCATATCTGGGCAGGAGCTGCTAAAAACAGCCTATCCTGCCTTGACAGAGTACAAAATAGACTTCGTGGCTTAGTGGGGGATGCCCTTTTCTCTACCCTGCAACCTCTCTCCCACAGAAGAGACGTTGCGAGCCTATCCTTGTTTTATCGTTATTTCCATGGCAGGTGCTCATCTGAACTCCAATCTCTGGTCCCTCCTCGCCAATCTTTCACGAAAAACACCCGTCTAGCTGAATCCTCTGTGAAAAATTTCCCCCACTCTATATCTGTGCCTAAATCAAAACGCGGATTCCATGAACAAAGCTTCTTTCTTAGAACTGCACGCCTGTGGAACTCTGTTCCGTTTGCCTGCTTCCCACCGGACTACAACTTGGATGTCTTCAAGTCCAACATTAACAAATTCCTAATGAACCACCCCCTTAAGTAAACACTTCATCAAATCTCCACACTAACGTAATGTACTTGCAATAACCCTTATCCCTGAGTGGCTTCCAGGCCTTGATAAGTGGTGATCACTGTGTAAAAAAAGAAAAAAAAAAAAAAAAAAAGAAAATCTACCATGCCCAACAAACAAATGATAATAGCTTTTCAAGTTGGTAACATGCTGAAGTGAATTATTGATAGTGGTTTCAGCTAGACGAGTGTTTATCGTGAAAGTATGGCAAGGGGGGGGTGGCATAGATTGGAGTTCAGACGAGCACTTGCCTTGAAAATAACAATAGATCAGAAGATTTTAAATGAGAAATGCAATAAATCTAATTTATTCAAATTGAAAAAAAATTGAAGTCAATTTCTCTACAATAGAATAACAGAAAAATGTCATTTTTTTTTTAAAATTCGAATTTGGTTTTTCAAAACATAGTCTTTATATAAACATATATAAGCATTTTGGATTACAACTATTGTAATCATATTTGCAAGCTATTTCTCAATGATTTTATCAATTAGTAAATAATGTCCTTATTGAAAACTGTTTAAGAAAACCACTTCAAGTTAGTCAATGAAAACATTTGAAAAGTTCATGTTGAAAAGATTTAATTTGTTTCCAGTGTTATGAATGACAAGCGGAGGACTTCTGACCATTAGGATTAAAGTTTCTCACCCTTTTTCTACTTATGACTAATCAACAATAACATATCGCTAGGATTAAAAATTAAACATCTAAAATCAATCGGAAATACAATGTTTACTATTTTAAAACACAGAGCAATATTTGTCTTAGATGACTGACTAAACTAATTTAATCAAGAAGTTTGTATCAAAAAAGCTATTCACCCAAAGATAGGGAAAGGAAACTGGTTCTGTTTCTTACATAAAAAATATCGAGATTATCTATAATTGTTAAATATTTGATAAACATTTTAATGCAATCGAGCAGGTGTGTTCTTAAAACAAACAACATTAGAAGTTGTAATCCACTAAATTACTCGACTTAAAGCAATTGTATCTTGTATTTAAAATACTTGAGAACAAAATACCTCCTGTAATCAATTGAGCCGAGAATGCGTTATAATTGAGTCATTTTTACTTTTAGTTTTTAACTCACCATACTGCGTACATCAGACGGGAATAAATGGTTGAAAACTCACCTAAAAATAAAAAAAGATAAATATATTAATAATACAGAAAGCAATGTACACGATAAATTTTTTTTTTAAATAAAGTCAAAATAAATAAATAAATAAAAACACAACCCATATTTTGTCTCATGTTTTTACTAAACTTTATTTTTTATTCGATTTCACATTGTATCTCACAACACACATTAATTTATGAAAATCAAAGTTTTATTGTTACACGATTTTTTAACTAATGAGTTAGCACTTATCAAAGCCAAATTCTACTTGAGGGTGAAAGTTAATAAGATGAATGGATTGTCAGTTGAACGATGAAGAATATCATGAGAGGACTGAAAATGGGTGATGAAATGAATAAGCATTTCTGAATTTTTGAGATGAGGACGTTTTTTTTTTACAAGAGAGTCACTACTAATCAAGGCTCAAAAGCCACTCAGGGATAAGAATGCAAAGGGATATGAATGTAAGGTGGTTGTGTAGTAATTGTTAATAGTGTAAGTTGAATACAATTTGATTATTTAAGGAGATGGTTCAACGAGAACTTGTTTACATTAGACTTGAAGGCTACCATATTGTAGTCGGCCAGGAAGCAGGCCAATGGAACAACGTTCCACAGGCGGCAGTTTTAGGGAAGAAGCTGTGTTTGTGGAATTTGCATTCAGATTTAGGCACAGATAGAGAGTGAGGGAAAGTGTTAATAGTGGTTTTAGCTAGTCAAGGGTTTTTTTTGTGAAAATTTGGCAAGGGGGTATCATACATTAGAGATTTAGTATTCATATTATTTGGATTCTTTGGACTACTGTTTTCATTTTGAAGAAGCTCAGATGTTACACCGATCGAAGTATTGTGTAAATAACAGTCAAAATGAAAACAGTAAGCCGAAGAATCCAAGCAATACAAAATAGACAAGGTTTAATTTCTTATGTGGCACGGTTAATTATAAGTATTTGTTGACATTGAATATGAAGATGACTATGTTGTAAGTCCACAGGGTTATCAGTCTTGTTTTAATGTATTCCACAGACAAAATAACTTATAATAGTTCTCAGTCTCACCTAAACACTTTGTTATACACTGTAAACCTCAAGACAGTAAGTAGAGATTATGTTAACTGCAACTTAATATGTTAACAAGGAACATACGGCAAGTAATAACTCGACTCCTTATTATTTTATAACAACAACAAAAACATTTATTTCCGTATACTTGCCAAAATAAATCATGATAATGTTCCTTTTCTCTGACCTCTGTCCTCTCGAACGTCATCGTCGGTCTGTGCACACATTCTTTTTATATTCCTTTTCATTTTCCTTAACGATGACGTTACTTCAAACACGACTCGCCATTTGCACACAGCTGTTGCACTCTTTTACAAAAATTGTCTTAGTTTCGGCAATGTTTGCATAAGTACAGTTCAAGGTAACCTGGCGGCAAACGGAAATAGACCCAGTGCAGCTGGCATGATTAAAACAGTAGGAAGGGGGTCAAGGGTTACCCTCCCAGACAAAACGCGCTAAAAATTCAGGTATCAAATGATATTACATAAAAATGACGTCATGTGTGGAGACACAGAAGAGTGTTTCGAGCAGCCAGACTCAGTAAGCACAAGAAGCGACATGTGTGTGAAAAATGTAGAGTGAATCTAAGTGACTCAACCATCTTAAGACTAAAGAAGAAAAGTAATAAATAATCTACAACACAATGCTTTAAATAAAATTCCAGGCTTTTTTGTACAGTTGATGTAGACTCTTGAAAATTTAGTATCTTATTGCTATACATCTAATGAAATGACTGACCAATTTTTATGATTTTAGGTTCAAATGAACAGCTACAGCAGGAATTGGAATACACGTTACTAAAGGCCGAGTGTCACAGCTGGTGAATTTCAAAAATGCAATCTGGACGTGAGGACATTTTAGAAGAACAATATGCAATAAAATTCTGTTTTAAACTAGGAAAAAATGCCACAGAACCATATGGAATGCTATAGACTGATTTTGGACCATCCTGCATGAACTGAGCATCAATTTTTGAATGGTATAAGAGATTCAAGGAAGGCAGGGAGTCTGTGAGAGATGATGGATGTATGAGAGGAGTAAGGAAATCAGAACACCAGATTTGATTGGGCAAATAAAGAATTTCAGGGTTAAGGAGTGTCGTGTGTCTAGAGAGACATTAAATGCATAATTTGATGTTAGTGTAGGAACTGCACACAAAATTATCCATGAAGAACTGAAGATGTGAAAGATTTGTGCAAAGTTTGTCCCAAGGTTGCGCCATACTTATCACAGACTATTTGACCAAGATGGGCATCCAAACAGTCCTTCACTCTCCCTATAGCCTAGACCTTGCTCCTTATAACATTTGGTTATTCCCTAAGCTCAAAGAAAAGATTAGGCGCTGCCGCTATGAGATAAATGAGGAGACGAAAGAGGCTGTGACAAGAGTTATTCATGCAAGAGGACTTCCATGCTGTCTTCCAGAAGTTGTTGGAACGGTACAGCAAGAGCATTGTATCCAGAGAAGATTATTTCGAAGAGGACTAGAGTTTTATGCGTGTATTATGAATAAAAGTGCTCATACAAAAATAGTGTGGAAACTTATTTACGGCACCTCATACCTGGTCTCTCCCCCACAAAAAGCAAACTCCCTAAATAAAACCTTAGCAAGTTTTCATTGTGTTCCATGCATGAGTAGATTTATCTTTAGATAAAAAGAAGAGCAACACACATGCACGGAAAAGGTACAATCAGATCAGTCTAACGAGAGACGTTCCAAAAGTAATTCTTCCTGTCTTTTTTTATTACATCTGGGGCTGCAAAGTACATTTTGATGATAACTGAAATCATGCATTCTTGACCTGAAAGTTTCATCTCTCTGTTGCAGATATTGACTGCATGAGACTCTAAGAAAGTAACCCGACATGAACCTGCGTAAGAAGCAGAGATGTGTCATTGAATTTTTCCATACAGGAAAAAACTGAGCTAATCAACATTCCCCGTTGAACGTTTATGAAGCCGATACAGTTGATGTCAGCACAGTTACAAGATTAGTTCATCGATTTCAGAGTGGCAACATAGATGCGAGTGATAAAGCGTGCTCTAAACTTTACTGATACCACTCCCGGCTTCATAGCTCTTCAACATTTTAGTCTTTGAGTTAAAAAATAGAAGGCCTTACTTTTGCAATGGTTATCGCATTATTAAACTGATTTAGTGTTCAGGACAGTTGTAAAAATATATCATTTTATAATCTATATATACATAAAAGTGAACGTGTCTGTGTGTGTGTCTGTGTACATTTTCCTACGCAATAACTCTGTCAATTTTCAGTCTACAGACTCGAAATTTGATATACAGGGTACTGAGATTGGGAAAATCTTTGTAATCCATTTTCGGCCAGAAATTTGGCTGTTAAAGGGTCAAAGTTCAACGATTTGACCTTTGATAACTCTACCAAACTTCTCCAACAATTTAAGGTCTAAACACTTGTAATTTTAGATATAGGTTCCTTGGACATGGATCTAACTTAATAACTTGATTTGAGCCCAAAACAATAAATGTTAAGGGGGCATAATAGGGGTCAAAGTTTTAAAAAATTGACCGCTTTTTTTTTTTTTTTTTTGGCTCAACATGCACCTCCAAATACCAAAACGCCGGGCTGAAATGCTAGTTTATTAGAAAAGGATTTGACTCATAGGGTCACCCATTGAGTTTGGCTTGGGTAATTTGAATCAGAAAGAAGTTAGTTTACAAAACAGGCTGAATATATATTTTTTTTAATCTAAAATTAGTCTATTTCTGCTCACTGTATCTGTCCTCCTCTCCTATTTTCTCCACAGCTACAGTTTAAATAGTATTACTACTGGTTACGATAATTTGATTTTTATAATGACTATTCCAATCTTTTTATTGTTTCCTTTATTCTTTATTATCTTCGATAAACAGAGAAGGATGGGAGAGAGAGAATAATAAAAGTGGTAGTAATAGATACCATATAATATAAGAACAGCGGATCAAACAACAGACAGTGAAATAGGGTGTGAGTGATCGACAGAAGCTTAGTAATAGATGAATCACTTGATGACCTAATTAAAAAAATATGGAATGGAAATCGTCTTTAAATATAAATTAACCCAAAACTGATGAATATTTTAGTATGTATTTTGCGTGATTAAAATAGAAAAGAAAATAAGCCTTATGGAAACAAACGTTGATTGACTCGGCTTTATTATAATAATGGATTAGTACCCTCGTAATAAAAAAAGGTTCATTTTCGTAAGTAAATCCATGTAAAGATTTTTTTTTTTTTCATCCAATTGCTTGTTTGTCTTTTCACGTTGTCTGAATTACAAAATGACTGCTCTCCCTGTATAAAAGATTCACACCAAATTTAGCATGGAACAGAACTTCTATAAGCAGAGTTTCTTTCGAAGAACTATTCGCCTGTAGAACACAATACTATGGGACTGCGTCAACGTGGTCATTTCATGTCCAATGTTAAATTTTGGTGTGCCATCCTCACAAATAATCAAATTCTACCCAGTTTCAACCATTGTTACTATAATCCTCACGGTGTTGGCTCACCATTCCCCTAATGAACCCATTAACTCATATCCTCGAGTGACCTTTGGGCCTTGATAAGCTGTTATTCATTAATACAAATAAAATATTAAAAATAAATGTGTTGTTATAATTAAAACTATAAATTAATCCTTTACTCCTGTTTATGTATTCTTTACAGAAACAGGAGTAAAGCATTAATTTAGTTTTAAGAAACAGATAAAAATAATGAGACTTTTTCTGCTTGCTGATTCATGAAGATTAATTTTTAGCAAACTTTCTTATTTGCGTTTTACTTTTTTTGTTGTTTTTTTTTCCTACAAAAGGGGCACCACTTATCAAGGCCAATAGTCTACTTGAGGATAAGAGTTAATGGGCGTACAGTAGTCAATAGGACAATATCTTAGTAATCGTTAATAGTGGAAATTTGGTAAATTGAATTACTTAAGGGGACGGCTTATCAAGAACTTGTTCACATTGGACTTGAAGACGACCATACTGTAAAATTTCAGTATGACAGAAAGCAGGAAAACGCAAGAAAGTTCCACAGGCGTGCAGTTCTAAGAAAGAAGCTTTGATCGTGGAATCTATGTTTAGGTTTAAGCACATAAAAAGAGTGAGAGAATTTATAGAATTAAAAAAAAAAAACTTTTAATAAAACCAACCAATGAAATTGAGGCACAAGAATACAAGAAAAAATATTTTTTGAGAATATAATCTGCATATTTCGTGATGAAAATTCTATTTCAAACTTCTGCATGACAGATTAAATAAAATATTACATATAACAAACTAAATGATATTTCAAATTTCAGTATGATAGATTAGAAGATTAGAAAAAATGCTATTTCGAATTTCAATATGACAGACAATAAAAAATTCTATTTCAAATTTCAGTTTTACAAACTAAATAAAATGCTATTTTAAATTTCAGTATGACAGACCAAAAATGCTATTTCAAACTTTAGCATGATGGACCTAATAAAATGCTATTTCAAATTTAAGTATGACAAACCAAAGAATATGCTATTTCAATTTCAATATGACAGACCATATAAAAATGTGTTTTCTAACTTCAGCATTGCATACCATAGAACATGCTAGTTCGATTTCAACGTAACATTCCAAATAATATGTTATTTCAAATTTAATTCTGATCGACCACATAAAATGATATTTTAAATTCTATTATGACAGACCAAAGAAAATGATAATTTAAATTTCATTATAACAGACCAAAGAAAATGGGTTTGCAAACATCAGCAAGATTGGCAGACTGAGCCACGAAGTGAGTGGAGGTGCAAGGAAAGATTAAAAAAAAAATGCTGTCAATTAGTGTAAACGTATCTGTTTATTCATGATTCTAAAAGGATCTTTTATATGATGATCCATTTCAATTAGAGGGTTAATTCAAGAATCGGGAGTAAAAGGAGAGAAAACAGAATGTTCAAATTGACACAAAGAACAGAGCACCAATTTAAAACGAGGCAAATGACGAAAAAATTAAAGTAAATAAAAACTACATTGCCTCAGTAACTAAGTGTGGATGAAATAGAAGTAAATAAACAGGATAATTACACTGTTCATAATGTGATTAAGTTCCTGAAAATTGAAAGAGAAAATGATTCTGGTATAATATACGAGCAGAAGAACACTTCTTAGATGCAGAATAGTTTTGAACTTTTGAGATCAAGATTGATGACTTTTACGATTTGTATTCTTTGGACTACCGTTCTCATCTTGAGTGTTATTCTCACAACGTTTCAGCTGATATAATCTCTGATCTTCTTCAGGCGTATCTTTTCAAACTTGAAAATCTTTCTCTCCAACTCAGGAATCTGTACAGAATTTTGAATGAAACTCTTTATTTAATCCACTGAGGTAGTTGTTCTCATTCCATCAGCCAATTGTATTCTTAGTATCGTCTGCACTGTGGGTTTTTGCGACAGAAAAATTCTCGTGTTTGACAAAATATGCTTGAAAAAGGCCAGTAGTTACATCAACCGAAACGTGAGAATAACATTCAAGATAAGAACAAATACTCCAAATAATCGAATTGATCAATACTTAAGTAATATGTCTTAGATAGTTCGGGCAAAATCAGCTACTCACAAAATGAACCATGTGAAGATTGCGATCTACCACTAGTCTCTCCTTCTTAGACAGGCTCCAAAACAGAGTCACTACACTAGAATAGGTCGACCAACCGTTCCTCATTTTTACTAAACACATTGTCTCTTTTTAGCTAATAAAAATTTATGAAGGCTTCTGCTTTTTTTATAAATTAAAAGAAATAAAAAATTAATTTTAATCATCTGCTTCTCCATTGTTTTGTCTATAGAGTTAATATTTGACTTTTATTTCCTGATTTGTTGGGTGCACCAAGTATATTTTCACTCACAGCACAGCCATGCTGTGCTAAAATGCTCTTTAATGATATGCTCTCAAAATTTGCTAATTTAATGTCTACTCACTGGCGTAGGGCCTCAATATATAATACCGAGACAAAACACACTAGAAGCAGGTGTTGGTTTGGTAGATGGAAATTGCATCATTTGTTTAACTCTGAGTTTCGGGGCAGTTTCCAGTGAGGAAGCAGCCGATCCAAAAGTGTACACAATGTAGGGATCGAAGTGATTCTCCTCAAGACTGTTCGTTTGTCAAGGCAGAATAAGGCCTTGACAGAGTTTAAAATAGACTTTGTAGCCTAGTGGAGGATACCCTTTTCTCTTACCTGCAATCTTTCTCACAAAAACACTCGTCTAGCTGAAAACATTTTTTGCACATCTGTGGAACTCTTCCATTTGCATGCTTTCTGGCTGACTACAATATGGTCATCTTCAAGTCCAACATAAACAAGTTCTTGATGAGCCGTTCCCCTTAAGTAATCCAATTTACTAAATTTCCCATACTAACAATTATTACGTCACTATCCCCTTGACCACTGTACACTTATTAACCCTTATCCTCGAGTGGCCTCTGGACCTTGATAAGTGGTGACTCCTTTGTAAAAAAACAAATTTTAATTAATTAAGGAAACCAAGAAGAAATTAATTTTACCTTATACTTTATAAGGAATAAATTTTTAGTCTCTCCCCTTGTGAACAAATCTCTCTCCCAAATCAAGCCTTTAAAATCGCCAGCAAGTCTCCTTTTTTTTTTTTTTTATTTGTCTTGAGTTAAACAGCTGGTCATAGTCACTAGACGATGAAAAAAACAAAAAACAACGGCCATATGGAAAAAGCAACGATCAAAAGATGAAGACCAGACACTCTCATGTATAAAAAGAACTTATGTTTCTGAATTTTTGAAATGAAGATTGGTTACTCGTATTATTTGGATTCATCGAACAACTGTTCTCATCTTGAGTGTCGTTTTCACAAACTTTTGGTCGATGTAACCTCCGGTTAACTCTACAGGTTTTTAAATAATATATATATATATACACACACACACACACACACCATATATTTTGGCGTATAAGGTGACCGTCAAATAAGACGAGGTACAAAATTGGAGCAAGTTTTAATAATTTTATCATATATCGGTTGTATAAGACGATTGCTAAATCACAAAACCATGTTTGTTTAGCCTAGGCTAGAGATTGCAACACCCGGTATGTTATTAAATATTGGTTTTTAAAGATGATTTTCTTACTTTGAGGGTAGTCTTATACGCCGAAATATGCGGTATATATATATATATATATATATATATATAGTGATAATAATTAATAATAAATAGTGATATTTACAACTAGAAATAAAAATAGGTTTAAAGCTCCCAAAATTCATACCAGAACTATTCGCAAGGACTGTGGTTAAAATACTTGGAAAATCAATTGTAAAAGTGATATTCTCCTTAACGTGTAAGATTCAATTCTCAGTGTGAGCGACTGAAAAATACAATTGTGAATTACTTAAGACCTCTATCCTTTCGTGGGTGATGGAACAAGAAAATAAGCAAATAAAGGGTTCCGTTTGAAATTCCGTCCAAATTCCCGAGTTCGACAGAAACATTCTTGAGTTCGACAAGAAGCTTAGGTTAAAATGGCATTCATGATGAGAACAGTAGTCCGAAGAATCCAAATAATACAAATTAAAAAATCTTGAATTGTTTCTTGGTTGCTTAATGCGTTCACATGTGCATTTATTGAAAATGCACAAGTACACGTACGTGTGTGTGTGTAAAAAGACCATGAGCTCCCATGTGCTTCCTGTTCTTTGGCTGTTTTGTTTATGAAAATGTACCAATAATAATGACTTGAAAGTTTTTTTATATTGTGTTTGGAGTTGGTCTGTTCAAAGTGATTGACAAAAAACAAAAAAACAAAAAAAAAAACATGAATGGGTAGAGTACACATTATTATAGCTATAAGTTTACAATGTCAAATCATCAAAGCACTAAAAAAAATTTTCACACTTGCGATACCAGTTCGAATCTCACATAAGTATAAAGAAGTTTTTAACATCCTTACTATTATATAAAAGGAACTGTGCCTGTGTGTCTGTGAGTCCGTTCCAGGCTGGGTTGATTTTTTATGAAAGTTCACACGAAGGAACTTTATGTGTCTGGCAGTGTTCTTAGATAGGTTTTGTAACAAAATGTCTTCCATAAGTATCGATAATCAAAATAATCCGATGAAAGAAGGAACAGCCGATTTGAACCAAACTTAACACCTTACACAGCCTAACATCACAAGTGCATTTGAGAAGTTTTATTACAAACTGAAAGGCTTTGGCATATAAAATCAGCAATAGGTTCTTTGATATGACAGGGGCAGGTTCAAAAAGAACGTTTCTGTTTAGAGCACAACTGAACCATGATACTTGACTTAATTCAAGCCATTATATATAAAATAATTTTATAAAATATACAGTAGGTTCTATGCAGTCTATTGTGAAATAAGTCATAGCAAGAGACATGTGCACTTCAATGGGTCCCAAACTAGAGCAGGCAGCCAATCGATTTGATTGAAAAATGAGCGATTCCATGGATTTCGATGACAATAAAAATATGAGAGTGTAACATTCGTTAATCATCATTCAATCCCGGGCAACATCGGGTCACCATGCTAGTGTTTAATAAATTTAAAGACATCAACATAACATAATAGCATAAAAACATTACATAAATCTATATAATTATAAAACTCAAATGACCTTGTAACGGGTGTTGTAACCCACATCCGGTTTACGACTTCCTGTTGTGCATGCGTACATAAACATAAACCCATAACAGCGTAAACAAATAAACACAAATCGCTACTTTTTCAGAACTTGACGTTTCTTAAAAAACATTCATACATTGTCTTCTACACTACCAACATAAATAAATAACCCCGAAAATATGTTTTTTTTTATTTGCGGTACAAATAAATAATCAACGTGACAATAAAATGTATTGTTTTACTGTGTACGTTTTCAGCGTCCCATTTTTTTTTCTTTCCGCGTTTAAATTAAAAGATATATCAAAATTTGAATTTAACTTTCAGTATTATGGTATCTGTTCAGTGCACATTTACCTATAAGTATGGCAAACCACTTATAATTCAATGGCTGTAAGTTTTTTTGTTTTCCAAAAATAATCAATTGTAATAAACAGAACGACTCATAGAAATCTATCTATATTCTTTTTTCATTTTAATATACTTTCATAGAAATGTTTCTGTTATGTCACAAAAAACTATTTTCTTTACGTCACAAGTGTCACGCTCATACATTAATTCCATAGCTAAAATAAAATACTGACCCAACGGGTCACGGGTAGTCTAGTATCTTTATAAAGCTAATAACCTTTTATTCGATCATCTATCAAATAAGGTAGCCATAAAAGAGTATTTGGCAATCGTTCAAAGCGAATTATTTTTGCTTAAAAATCACAATTCATAAAGTGTTACAAGTTACGTAAAGATGGAAATTGATTTTTTTTTTTTCTTTTTACACAGTGATCACCACTTATCAAGGCCCGGAAGCCACTCAGGGATAAGGGTTATTGCAAGTACATTAAGTTAGTGTGGAGATTTGATGAAGTGTTTACTTAAGAGGGCGGTTCATTAGGAATTTGTTAACGTTTGACTTGAAGACATCCAAGTTGTAGTCCGGTGGGAAGCAGGCAGACGGAACAGAGTTATACCCAGGAATTATACCAATACCACTCAAGTAAATGAACCAAGAGGAGAGGGTTAGACAGGAGATCAGTTGTTAATGTCCAGAAAGTCCAACACCTCCAAATTGGCGCTCTGTATTTGGACAATTCTTTTTTAATTGCCTACATCTAGAAGGATTTCTTCTTCACTGAACGTTAACAGAAAAAAATGAAGTGTAAATATAACAGAACAGATACTGCAGTTTTTTTTTCTAAAATAAGTTGTTATGCAGTAAAACAGACAAACCAAGACATTTTTAAAATTCAACTTCTATACAGAAAAGCACAAAGAATGCTGTTTTTTTTTTTTTTCATTTCTGAATAGTAAAAGTCAGAATGTCCTTGGAGGCAAGTGTTTTTATTAGCTTACACAAAGCCACAAATGCTTTAAGACATCATTACATGCTTCTTTCTTATAATAATGACAGCCTCGGGCAAGGTTTTTTCTTAATTGACGGAACGATTCAATAAGCAACATTATTACCAAAAGAAAAGAAAACGTTCGATAATATGCGCAATGTCTATTATATTTTGACATGAACAACAAACAATATAATTGTTACATAAGTGCATATGAGCGTGTATGGAAGTATCAGCCCTAACTGAAGGATGGATGTCTGAAGATTGTATTAGCAGCAGGAGTAGCATTTGTGCACGTATGCAAATTGGCAAGTGAGCTTGGGCTTGCATCCGAAAAAAAAAGAAAAAAAGGACACCACATGGGCGGGGAGGAACAAAGTTGACACCGAAGGAGATGCCTGCAAAGTGAAGGCGAAAATGGGCCGGATGTGACCAGCGTGAGGCCGGAAGAAAGAGAAACACTGACCAGATGAAATGGACATGTGGCAGTGAGAGACTTTCAAGTGGTGTCGAGTCGAGAGAGTAACGGAAATGCCGACCCAGATTTTTCTTTCTTTCCAGTTTTATTTTTATGAATTACTGAAGTAAAGTGTAACGGCCACGTAACGTTACACTGAGAAAAACACAAACTCTGAGCGGCCGAACAAGATGGGAGAAAAGGCTTGTTTGAAAAGATAAACTTAAATAGTAGTTAGTGTTTGGAAGATTTCTGTCCACATGATGATCAGAGAAAAAAAAAAGATCATGGAAAGTTCTTGGAAACTAATAACCCAGCTGAATAACTAGTGAATATTTGAAGATTCCACACATCCACTTTTTTTTTTTATCCATCACCATCTTCTAGCTCCAAGGAATGCATTCCAATATACATATGCATTATGCCCTCACCTATTCGCGGTTCCCTATTCATGTCCCCAACAGATTAACGGATTAGGCTCTTAACCCTATCACAGCATATGACAGTATACAGGTATATCAGACTAGTGTCATAACGTTATAAAAACGAATGCTCGGTAAACAGTGTTGCCAATTTAGCAGTTTCCCGCTAGATGTGGAGATTTAATTTGGAATATGGCAGGCAAATTTGGGATCTAGCGGCTAGATTTTCTTTTCCGTTTTTTCAGTAAGGTTTGAAGAATTTCAAATCGAAAAAAATACAAACAACTGTATTTTTCTGTCTAAATTTGCCTTTAAACGTGTTTCACTTTCTGTCAATTCTAATACGTACATATATTGTACGCCTTGAACATGACTTTATGCTACAGTAATACACTTTGAGTATACTGTGAAGTGCTACTGTCCTCGTGTAAATTTCTTTCTTTTTTTCAATTCAAATATTGTTGCAGTACAAAATTAAAATGTGTTTGCATTATCATTACTACATTAGTGAATCAAATAACTGCATGCAATATTGCTACATTATTACTGTATTAATGAGTAAGAGTATCTTTGGCATTTGGGAAGAATTTAGTACTGTAGATAATCTCATATATAGACGTTTTAAAACCGAATCTAATATTCCCAGTCTTCAGTATTCAGAGAAGGGGGTAAAAAAAACGTAAACTCCACGAATAGCGATGGATTAGTGTGCAGCATAATAACGTTGACACACCAACTTTTATTAGATTACTGAGGTTAAGCAATGTAGAGTCTGACCAGATTAGTGACTATTTGAGACTACCAAATGCTGTCTATAATCTCCCCTGATCAGGATAGACATGCAGCTAGAAACCGTTTGCGATAATGATATTCCCTAGAACCATACTTCTTTAGGGGAAGCCGATTCAGCCCACTAATTGCAAATACAACATTATACCATTCAAATATAGCTACACAGTCGGATGAAAGTTCAGACAAAACGATTAGACATTCATAAAACAAAAAAAAACAAAAAAAACAAATTCAATCTAATTACATCTGTTTTTAAATAGTTGAGCTAGTGCTGCCAGATCAGGCTGTCTGAAGATACTGACTTCCTCACTCAATAGGCATCAAACATTTATGTTATTGTTTTTTTTTTTCTTTGCAAAAACTCAATTAGATTTTGCAAAGTGAAAACAAAAGAAATATTTTTCCTCTACAAAATAACCTAACCAAACAGAAGATTTAAAGAGCTTGAAGCATAAAAACCTTTACCAAAATGACTGGATTTGACATTAGATAACCCGACAAGGATTGATATGCCGTAAAACAAAATAACCAAACTTAATCAAATATCAGTTGAGTTCTCGAAACTCGTCGTTTTTTGTGAAGACATCGCATCTTTATAATTGACTATGTTGGTCCAATTTAATTTTGCTATGAACTATACATTTAACCTTGAACCGGACGGTCAATACAGAAAGGTGAGATCAAGTTCTAATTTGATATTTTCATTATAGTTCTATTCTTTTTACTCAGATTTTTTTAATACAACTAACTTGACACATCATTATTAGCTTTATTAATGTAATTGCCTTGTTAATTCACAGAGAACTGATTATTTTCGCAGTGACACAGGATACAATTATTATACAAACTACTCTCCCTCCTCAAATCAATTATTAGCAGCGGCTATTTCCAACTGATTATCTCCATTACATCAGGACAACTTTGTTTATTTTTTTATTTTATTTTTTTTACAAAATACAAATATGACAGTATAAAGATGAATTTTCATCCAGTGTTCTAGTTAAACATAAAACTCATGAAATCATGAAACTTTGTTGAAGTAAATTTATGAAATCATTCTGTTGAATTTTGTAGTTAGTGCTCGACAGTCTGATCAGTTGAGCTAGAACTAAATAGATTGAGATCAGAAGCCAGAAAGTTAACATACAAACAGGCTGGGATGTTCCATGTTTAGATGGGCAAGTCTATTCTCTGGGTTCTGAGTGGTTGCTAGTCCATGAGTGAACATTCTAGTGTATAAATATTGCTTCATTCAAGCAAGAGTTTTTTCTGTAAACTGTACAGTAGTTGGTGCTATTCAGAAATAACGGTCAATGAGATTGTCAACCGAAAGATGAGGAACACTATGGAAGTACTAACATTTATCAATGGTATTAACTGTGTTTGATTAATATTGGGGTAGTTTAAAACAAAATTTGTTAACATTGGAGTTGATGACAACTAGGTTGCAATTACCAGGGAAGCAGTTCCATAGTAATGTGTTCCACAGACGGATAGCTCTTGCAAGTTCCTGTAAAAATAATTTTTAGATGCAATCCTGCATTTCTATAAGAAGCTCTATCTACCAGTTGATCCATTAGTTATTCATATATTTGATTGGTATTTGTGCAGGATAAAGACCAATTTATCATTTACGTAAAACGCCGGAAGGTGTCGAATGATTTTCTTTTCATGCAAACACGATTTCAAATGCCACTTCTGTTCTGTTGTACACTGATATTTAATAGAATACATAATGCACTAAAACACAAGGTTCATCTCGTGCACCTTCGAAATTCCCTTCCTGGCCCATGTTTTCCTGACCATACAGAAATTTAAATGTAATGTGAACAAACATCTTGCTATCCAACGTCCCGCCTAGGTTTCCTCCTACCGCCTTGTAAATCTGGTCCATATTACAGTAGCCACATTCTTCAGTATTAATATGGTTTATTTTGGAGTGAATAAAAAAAGTAGAAAATTAAAGTTAAAAAAAGTTTTTTTTAAAAATGGAGTACTTATGCAGAATACGGATCGTGCTGAAATAATGACGATATTATTTAGTAACCTATTCTTAAAAGGGGTAAGGGAGGGCGTTTGGTAACTATTCTGTACATTAACAATTTAATAAACAAAAGATACCAGAAAACTTGAATTTAACTTGAGAATCCTATCAAAAAATGTAGCACGGTCTGTGTTCTGCATAAGTTACCAAAATGATGAAAAACTAAACTATGCATCGTTTTAATCTCACTCCAACCTCACACATAACATCAACACAAATAACAAATACATGGTCAAAACGTTTATACTTTTTCCAAACTTAATCCTTTCTTTACTTGCCTTTCTACGAGGGCAGAGTTAGACACCAGGTCGATTGTCAACGTTGGGGAAAAATCAAACTCCTGAAAAAGGGACACTTTGGATTGGGACAAAAGCCAAAAATTGCATCAGTTTAAAAGGATTTCTCCCACACTGACTGAGGATAGAAAATATGAAGTGTAGTATCAGAACAGATATTACACTTTAATCCTGTAGTCTGTTATTATCATGACGGAGTGTAGTACTCCGAAGAATCCAAATAAAATAAAGATCATGCCGGTCTGTTATTTCAAGTTCAAAATTATTTCGAAGAAATCTTTAAGAAAATTAGGTTATATTTTAAAATAAGGTGACAAAGAGGAGAAAAGTTAATCAAACTGCTTCCAAATAGTCGGGAATCTAAGATTTAATCAGAACAGAATTCTGACAACAATGCAACAAGATTATTGGTGATAAAACAATCTGTAGTTTTTAGAACATCTGTTCAATCATTACGTCGTTTTTTTTTTTGTTTGTTTGTTTCAGTCAATGTTTCTTTCTTTCTTATTACATACTTTTGTCAGAGCATCTGATTGGGAAAGTGTAATTGTCAGACTGCCAGATTTAATAGTACATTAATTTTTGTTTTCTAACATAAGTGTATTGTCAACAAACAAAGAATACCGCGAATGCGAAAACTTGGAAACACTTTAACATTTGTTGCATTAGATGATATATAAGTTCCCTGAGTTTGCAAGTTCAACAATGATTCTGTAGAGTTATTTGTGAAAGTTTGTTTAAAGCAAAAACTATTTGACAGATTGTATTTGTCAAGATTGAAATAAAGTAATAATGAGCACACAAAAAAACCCCAATCGAATGGAAGAAAAAAAAGGATCATGTTTCTTTTAATACAATATTTCGTTTCAGTTACAAAACTTTTCCATTCTTCTTTCTGTTTTATTTGAAATGAAAAAAAAAAAAAAATGAAATCAAATGTTTTCATCCAATGCTAGTAAGCACAGGTGAAACTCGAACCAATTCCACAGAATCTTTCACATTTTTTCTAATGGCTGAAAATACTTGATGATTCGACAAGACTATCAAGGTATTTTTTATTGTGACGCCATCACTATACAGGTTGCCACCATGGCTTAAGTGAGGCTCATCTTCCCTCAAGAGAAGGATAGACTGTACCAGTTTCCCAACCAGGTATTTTTACCTAACGGTACATACAGTGCTTCGCCTTCCCAAATGGTCACCCATCTGGTACTGGCCAGGCTCAACATTGCTTAACTTCAGTGATCTGGTGAGAACCGGTGTGTCAAAGTGATTAGCTGTCTTTATTTGTACCAATTTATATCAACAAAGAGTTACATGTGTGAATTTGACGCATCTGGTAAATAGTTGTTTATTAGTTGTCATCAGCATCATCAGTTTAATATCCATTTTACATGCTGACATATGTTGGACAACTTTTAGTTTTAGAAATTGAATTCAAAATCAACCTATTTCTGGGCATTTATGTATTTATCCCACTCTCTCAAATCCATTCTAATCATTTCTTCCCATGTTTTCCTTAGCCTCCCCCTGCGACCTCAACTCTTCTAGATCTACTAACTCAAGAATTTTCATCAATTCTTTCAACATTACTATATCATCATAATCTCTGATTCTACAGACATATCCATATATTGTCCAGATTTCTTCCTCTGGGTTGATCAGATCTAAACATTGATTACACATCCATCATATCATTCTCATATCATTTCTCTCCATGCAACGCATGTTCTCAACCCTCACTGACCAAATTTCACTTCCATACATCATCATTTTGCATACTGATTGACTTTTTGTTTTGTCAGCAATGGATAATGCTTTGTTGGTTAGTAATGGTAAAAGTTCATGTTGCAATATATTTTTTATATATATATGGAAGTATGATTAAAGAAAATTGGAAGGATCTATTTATAAATACTGGCAATACAAATTGACCAATCAAATGGATCCACGTTCTGATTGCAACCAATCCAAAACCAGAATTGCTCTATAAAAATATTGAATATTTTAGAATTCTTGCACATAATTTTTCGTGTTGACACAAGAAAAATGTTTGCTTCCAGAATTTTAAAGTCCAGAACTTGTACAGATCAACTACACACCAAAAACTCTTTTCCTCTCCAGGACTTGTACAGATCAGCTACCCACCAAAAACTCTTTTCCTCACCAGGATATGTGTAAATTAGCTATCCACAAAAAACTCTTTTCATCTCCAGGACTTGTACAGATTAGCTACCTATCGAAAACTCTTTTCCTCTCCAAGGCTTGTACAGATTAGTTACCCACTAAAAAATCTTTTCCTCTCCAGGACTTGTACTGATTAGTTACCCACTAAAAACTCTTTTCCTCTCCAGGACTTGCACAGATCAGCTACCCACCAAAAACTCTTTTCCTCTCCAGGACTTGCACAGATCAGCTACCCACCAAAAACTCTTTTCCTCTCCAGGACTTGCACAGATCAGCTACTCACCAAAAACTCTTTTCCTCTCCAGGACTTGCACAGATCAGCTACCCACCAAAAACTCTTTTCATCTCCAGGACTTGCACAGATCAGCTACTCACCAAAAACTCTTTTCCTCTCCAGGACTTGCACAGATCAGCTACCCACCAAAAACTCTTTTCCTCTTGAGGACTTGCACAGATCAGCTACCCACCAAAAACTCTTTTCATCTCCAGGACTTGCACAGATCAGCTACTCACCAAAAACTCTTTTCCTCTCCAGGACTTGCACAGATCAGCTACTCACCAAAAACTCTTTTCCTCTCCAGGACTTGCACAGATCAGCTACCCACCAAAAACTCTTTTCCTCTTGAGGACTTGCACAGATCAGCTACCCACCAAAAACTCTTTTCCTCTCCAGGACTTGCACAGATCAGCTACTCACCAAAAACTCTTTTCCTCTCCAGGACTTGCACAGATCAGCTACCCACCAAAAACTCTTTTCCTCTCCAGGACTTGCACAGATCAGCTACTCACCAAAAACTCTTTTCCTCTCCAGGACTTGCACAGATCAGCTACCCACCAAAAACTCTTTTCCTCTCCAGGACTTGCACAGATCAGCTACTCACCAAAAACTCTTTTCCTCTCCAGGACTTGCACAGATCAGCTACTCACCAAAAACTCTTTTCCTCTCCAGGACTTGCACAGATCAGCTACCCACCAAAAACTCTTTTCCTCTCCAGGACTTGCACAGATCAGCTACTCACCAAAAACTCTTTTCCTCTCCAGGACTTGCACAGATCAGCTACTCACCAAAAACTCTTTTCCTCTTGAGGACTTGCACAGATCAGCTACCCACCAAAAACTCTTTTCCTCTCCAGGACTTGCACAGATCAGCTACTCACCAAAAACTCTTTTCCTCTCCAGGACTTGCACAGATCAGCTACCCACCAAAAACTCTTTTCCTCTCCAGGACTTGCACAGATCAGCTACTCACCAAAAACTCTTTTCCTCTTGAGGACTTGCACAGATCAGCTACCCACCAAAAACTCTTTTCCTCTCCAGGACTTGCACAGATCAGCTACTCACCAAAAACTCTTTTCCTCTCCAGGACTTGCACAGATCAGCTACTCACCAAAAACTCTTTTCCTCTTGAGGACTTGCACAGATCAGCTACCCACCAAAAACTCTTTTCCTCTCCAGGACTTGCACAGATCAGCTACCCACCAAAAACTCTTTTCCTCTCCAGGACTTGCACAGATCAGCTACTCACCAAAAACTCTTTTCCTCTCCAGGACTTGCACAGATCAGCTACTCACCAAAAACTCTTTTCCTCTTGAGGACTTGCACAGATCAGCTACCCACCAAAAACTCTTTTCCTCTCCAGGACTTGCACAGATCAGCTACTCACCAAAAACTCTTTTCCTCTCCAGGACTTGCACAGATCAGCTACTCACCAAAAACTCTTTTCCTCTCCAGGACTTGCACAGATCAGCTACTCACCAAAAACTCTTTTCCTCTCCAGGACTTGCACAGATCAGCTACCCACCAAAAACTCTTTTCCTCTTGAGGACTTGCACAGATCAGCTACCCACCAAAAACTCTTTTCCTCTCCAGGACTTGCACAGATCAGCTACCCACCAAAAACTCTTTTCATCTCCAGGACTTGCACAGATCAGCTACCCACCAAAAACTCTTTTCCTCTCCAGGACTTGCACAGATCAGCTACTCACCAAAAACTCTTTTCCTCTCCAGGACTTGCACAGATCAGCTACCCACCAAAAACTCTTTTCCTCTTGAGGACTTGCACAGATCAGCTACCCACCAAAAACTCTTTTCCTCTCCAGGACTTGCACAGATCAGCTACCCACCAAAAACTCTTTTCATCTCCAGGACTTGCACAGATCAGCTACCCACCAAAAACTCTTTTCCTCTCCAGGACTTGCACAGATCAGCTACCCACCAAAAACTCTTTTCCTCTCCAGGACTTGCACAGATCAGCTACCCACCAAAAACTCTTTTCATCTCCAGGACTTGCACAGATCAGCTACCCACCAAAAACTCTTTTCCTCTCCAGGACTTGCACAGATCAGCTACTCACCAAAAACTCTTTTCCTCTCCAGGACTTGCACAGATCAGCTACCCACCAAAAACTCTTTTCATCTCCAGGACTTGCACAGATCAGCTACCCACCAAAAACTCTTTTCCTCTCCAGGACTTGCACAGATCAGCTACCCACCAAAAACTCTTTTCATCTCCAGGACTTGCACAGATCAGCTACCCACCAAAAACTCTTTTCCTCTCCAGGACTTGCACAGATCAGCTACCCACCAAAAACTCTTTTCATCTCCAGGACTTGCACAGATCAGCTACCCACCAAAAACTCTTTTCATCTCCAGGACTTGCACAGATCAGCTACCCACCAAAAACTCTTTTCATCTCCAGGACTTGCACAGATCAGCTACCCACCAAAAACTCTTTTCATCTCCAGGACTTGCACAGATCAGCTACCCACCAAAAACTCTTTTCATCTCCAGGACTTGCACAGATCAGCTACCCACCAAAAACTCTTTTCCTCTCCAGGACTTGCACAGATCAGCTACTCACCAAAAACTCTTTTCCTCTCCAGGACTTGCACAGATCAGCTACCCACCAAAAACTCTTTTCATCTCCAGGACTTGCACAGATCAGCTACCCACCAAAAACTCTTTTCCTCTCCAGGACTTGCACAGATCAGCTACCCACCAAAAACTCTTTTCCTCTCCAGGACTTGCACAGATCAGCTACCCACCAAAAACTCTTTTCATCTCCAGGACTTGCACAGATCAGCTACCCACCAAAAACTCTTTTCCTCTCCAGGACTTGCACAGATCAGCTACCCACCAAAAACTCTTTTCCTCTCCAGGACTTGCACAGATCAGCTACCCACCAAAAACTCTTTTCATCTCCAGGACTTGCACAGATCAGCTACCCACCAAAAACTCTTTTCCTCTCCAGGACTTGCACAGATCAGCTACTCACCAAAAACTCTTTTCCTCTCCAGGACTTGCACAGATCAGCTACCCACCAAAAACTCTTTTCATCTCCAGGACTTGCACAGATCAGCTACCCACCAAAAACTCTTTTCCTCTCCAGGACTTGCACAGATCAGCTACCCACCAAAAACTCTTTTCATCTCCAGGACTTGCACAGATCAGCTACCCACCAAAAACTCTTTTCCTCTCCAGGACTTGCACAGATCAGCTACCCACCAAAAACTCTTTTCATCTCCAGGACTTGCACAGATCAGCTACCCACCAAAAACTCTTTTCATCTCCAGGACTTGCACAGATCAGCTACCCACCAAAAACTCTTTTCATCTCCAGGACTTGCACAGATCAGCTACCCACCAAAAACTCTTTTCATCTCCAGGACTTGCACAGATCAGCTACCCACCAAAAACTCTTTTCATCTCCAGGACTTGCACAGATCAGCTACCCACCAAAAACTCTTTTCCTCTCCAGGACTTGCACAGATCAGCTACTCACCAAAAACTCTTTTCCTCTCCAGGACTTGCACAGATCAGCTACCCACCAAAAACTCTTTTCCTCTTGAGGACTTGCACAGATCAGCTACCCACCAAAAACTCTTTTCCTCTCCAGGACTTGCACAGATCAGCTACCCACCAAAAACTCTTTTCCTCTCCAGGACTTGCACAGATCAGCTACCCACCAAAAACTCTTTTCATCTCCAGGACTTGCACAGATCAGCTACCCACCAAAAACTCTTTTCCTCTCCAGGACTTGCACAGATCAGCTACTCACCAAAAACTCTTTTCCTCTCCAGGACTTGCACAGATCAGCTACCCACCAAAAACTCTTTTCCTCTCCAGGACTTGCACAGATCAGCTACTCACCAAAAACTCTTTTCCTCTCCAGGACTTGCACAGATCAGCTACCCACCAAAAACTCTTTTCCTCTCCAGGACTTGCACAGATCAGCTACTCACCAAAAACTCTTTTCCTCTCCAGGACTTGCACAGATCAGCTACCCACCAAAAACTCTTTTCCTCTTGAGGACTTGCACAGATCAGCTACCCACCAAAAACTCTTTTCCTCTCCAGGACTTGCACAGATCAGCTACCCACCAAAAACTCTTTTCCTCTTGAGGACTTGCACAGATCAGCTACCCACCAAAAACTCTTTTCCTCTCCAGGACTTGCACAGATCAGCTACTCACCAAAAACTCTTTTCCTCTCCAGGACTTGCACAGATCAGCTACCCACCAAAAACTCTTTTCCTCTCCAGGACTTGCACAGATCAGCTACTCACCAAAAACTCTTTTCCTCTTGAGGACTTGCACAGATCAGCTACCCACCAAAAACTCTTTTCCTCTCCAGGACTTGCACAGATCAGCTACCCACCAAAAACTCTTTTCCTCTCCAGGACTTGCACAGATCAGCTACTCACCAAAAACTCTTTTCCTCTCCAGGACTTGCACAGATCAGCTACCCACCAAAAACTCTTTTCCTCTCCAGGACTTGCACAGATCAGCTACCCACCAAAAACTCTTTTCCTCTTGAGGACTTGCACAGATCAGCTACCCACCAAAAACTCTTTTCCTCTCCAGGACTTGCACAGATCAGCTACCCACCAAAAACTCTTTTCCTCTTGAGGACTTGCACAGATCAGCTACTCACCAAAAACTCTTTTCCTCTCCAGGACTTGCACAGATCAGCTACCCACCAAAAACTCTTTTCCTCTTGAGGACTTGCACAGATCAGCTACCCACCAAAAACTCTTTTCCTTTCCAGGACTTGCACAGATCAGCTACCCACCAAAAACTCTTTTCCTCTTGAGGACTTGCACAGATCAGCTACTCACCAAAAACTCTTTTCCTCTCCAGGACTTGCACAGATCAGCTACCCACCAAAAACTCTTTTCCTCTTGAGGACTTGCACAGATCAGCTACTCACCAAAAACTCTTTTCCTCTCCAGGACTTGCACAGATCAGCTACCCACCAAAAACTCTTTTCCTCTTGAGGACTTGCACAGATCAGCTACTCACCAAAAACTCTTTTCCTCTCCAGGACTTGCACAGATCAGCTACCCACCAAAAACTCTTTTCCTCTTGAGGACTTGCACAGATCAGCTACTCACCAAAAACTCTTTTCCTCTCCAGGACTTGCACAGATCAGCTACCCACCAAAAACTCTTTTCCTCTTGAGGACTTGCACAGATCAGCTACTCACCAAAAACTCTTTTCCTCTCCAGGACTTGCACAGATCAGCTACCCACCAAAAACTCTTTTCCTCTTGAGGACTTGCACAGATCAGCTACTCACCAAAAACTCTTTTCCTTTCCAGGACTTGCACAGATCAGCTACTCACCAAAAACTCTTTTCCTCTCCAGGACTTGCACAGATCAGCTACCTACCAAAAACTCTTTTCTTCTCCAGGACTTTTACAGATTAACTGACCATTGGAAATTCTTCTAAAATTAAACATAGCTTACCATTCACAAAAACAAAATTCTAAAAAAAATTTTTTTTAATTGCTTTTCACGTCAACACTCTGCGGGTTAGTAATGGCAGAAGTTCACTTAACTTACTTCATCCACTCCTAACTCTTGCAATCACGCTAGCACCTGCTCCGCCCTGTGCTTTAATGGTATCATCAATGTAATAAAACTTATTAATCTGCCAGCATGTTAAACAGACATAAAACTGATGAGGATTACAAGGATAATGATGATGAGGTGAAGAAGGAGAACCGACTTCACAATCTTCAAATTTCCAAAAATGAAATACAAAGTAAATTTGAAATTACTTGTTAAAAAATGAGTTGATGCTCACTCTATATGTAATTATATAAAACATGTTCTTACTATACTGTTTTACGTAGTGTTATTCTTTTAGTCCGGCAAACACCGGGTCATCTTCTTGTTAAATATAATTATGAGTTAAGAGGGAGGAGGGCTATCTTGACAGTATCAAATATAAAGTATCATCACACAATTATAGCAATTTGTTTTTAGAATTTTTCATGAAAAATGTTAAAAATGAAAAGCTGCCTACGTGATAACAGCAACAGAAATATATATATATATATATATATATATATATATATATATATATATATATATATAAAGAGAGAGAGAGAGAGAGAGACAGACAGAGAGAGAGAGAGGCATATATACAGAGAGAGACTAGGCAACCAAAGAGAGAAGAATGGTCATTGGGGTGGAGGTGTAAGTGTCAAGACAAACAAGTGGACAAAGTGGTCAAGCTCAACATCTTCAAAGCAGGAAGTTTAAGACGTAGTCCTCTTTTCTTTAACCATCAGCTCTTGGAACCAGCTCTGCTGACGTATGGCACAAGTGCACTTGGCTTCCAAATACAGAATAGAATAACAAATAAAAAAAAACATGAAAAAGAAAAAAAAAAGAAAAGATTGATAAAAAATATGGTTCATTTGTTGCATAGGAATTGTTCAAATTTCTTACCAATTTCATTTGGATTCTGCCAAAACTTTTAAATAGCATTGATTGCTGGTCTCAGATTGTGGTTATTGTCTTAAAATAAAATTCTAATGAACGTTAAAATGCATAAATGTATAGTTTTTACTGGTTGCAACCATTTTATTTTGATGACATCAGTAACTAGTATGGTTGAACTTTCTATTTTTGCTTTTAAACCGTTTAAATTCTGTTAAATATTTTTATGTGTAAAATAAAGTGTTAAATTAAAAAAGATAATTTGTGTTATTTAGATTATTAAGACTACTGTTCACATCTCGAGTGTTATTCTTAAAACTTTTTATAACCTTCGATTTTCGTCGGGTGTATCTTGTCAAACATTGAAATCTTTCTGTCGAACTCGAGAATCTAGAAGAAATTTCGAATAAAATCCACGAGACTAGCATGCTCTCATTCCGTCAGCCAGAGCCGGGTAGAAGTCTTAAATAACTCGCAACTGTCTTTTAAATATCGTCTGCACTGAGGATTGAACCCTCAATCTCCAGAAGAGTGCCACTAAAACTAAAATTTACTTAATACTTTATCCACTGTGTCAGAATAAAAAATAATAAAAAAGTAAAAATTAAAAAAATTAAAAAATCAATTGTTGTTACGATGTTACGATTAATAACTTTTCTGAAAGCCGTTAGACACATGATGATGATGATGATGATGATGATGATGATGATGACGCCGATGACAGCGGCAATATCTTACATGTCTGAACGACTTGATTTTTTCAAAACTTTGTTTTGAAACTATTTTGTTCAATTTAGAACGTGAAAACTTTTATTTCAGTTGTTTTTGCGACGTATGATTTTTTTTCAGAATTTACACACTTTGCTTGTTAAAATTCAATAATTCAACTCCATTGTTAACAAATAACTAGAACATACGACTAAAGTCTTATTTTTCGAAAATCCAATTATATATATATATATATATATATATATATATATATATATATATATATATGACAACTGGTCTATATTCCAAATTTCCAGATGTTGTCGATCTTACCATTTATTTTTCAGCATGTTAAAATATTCAATTCGTGACAGCACCTGTTTCGTAGTGCAGAATCATTCATGTAATTATTATGCCAATGTTTTAATTTATTCCGCCCTTAACTCATCAGAAGAAAAGGAACTCATCAACTTTAAAAGAAAACAAAAGGAATATGGACATGATTACAAAATCTGAAAATCGGAAGAGAAGTTGCAATTGTGTTTAAAATTCAAAGATGGGGTAACTAAAAAAAACACACACACACACACAATTGCAACTTCTCTTCCGATTTAATTGCGATGGAATTAATTTGTAACAAATTGAGAGACTTTTTTTTATGGAAATCGCCCGAGAAAAGGCATGAAGCCACTTGATGTAAGGACGAAAGAATGAAAGCTAACTATTGCAAAGACAGGAGATACCTATTGACCTTAGTCTTGAAAAGACAAAGGCTGTAGTTAGAAGGAAGGCAGTGAGCAGGGAGTGAGTACCACAACTTTGCATCCCTTGGAAAGAAGAACTGGAATAGGAAGCTGTATTACAATGAGGTATTCAAACAAGAAATTGATGGAGTCAAACAAGCTGATGCAAAGGAAGCAGGGATTAGATCAGAAAATTCTGAGAAACACATGCCATAATGGTATTTGTAGAAAAGACTGAGACTAACAACATCATATCTATGAGAGGGAGGTTGAAGTGACGACAAAAGTGTGCGACCAATCAAATTACAGATACGTTTCTGCAATTTATCAAGAACCTTCAAATGGAAACAGTTTCATCAGCCCAAATATGACAACGGTACCTCATACATGGTCTGATATTAGCTTTGTAGAAATAAAGAATAACCTCGGCGTGATAAAGTGTTTAAAGTTATAGAGAAAACTGATTTTACGAGACGCAGAAAGAGCAATAGATGTAATATGTGAACTCCAAGAAAGATTTGATGAGGAGGAAAGACCAATAAGTTTTAGAGTTAATTTCTCACTGAGAGCAGTTCCATCCACAAGAATCTCAGGAAGAAAAGAGACACACTTGCAGTTGAAGGGCAATAGCTGTATCTCAACAGAATTAAATGAAAAAAGGCCATTTCTAATCTCATTCCATAATAGAGCCCAAATCAACTTCTAGATCAACCGCATATGTTTGAAATAAAATGAGGACCGACTATGACCTCAAATATGTTTGGATCAATTACAACGTCAGTATGTTTGTAAACTGTCAACCACGCAATGCTTATAAAGGATGGTTTTGTTTTTTTTTAATTTTATTTTTTAGAGATGGCAAACATAATTTAATTAAAATGAATTGCAAAAAAATATTTTTATCATTAAAATATGTGGTTTATTCCAAATATTAAGTTTTGGCATTTATAATTTAAATAATTTCGAGCATATAGCCTGCGCATATATTGCATACTCTAGAGGTCCAATTTTCACAAACTCCATGCATTAAATTAGGCTGTTGTCAGCAATAACGCGTCAATGTTTTTTTTTTTTTTTTTACATGGAGTTCACCACTTATCAAGGCCCAATGGCCACTCAGGGATAAGGGTTATTGTGTGTACAGTAATCAAAGGGATAGTGTAGCAATAGTATTGGAGAATTGGTATGGTGTAATTACTTAGGGGGGGCGGTTCATTAGGAATTTGTTTGTGTTGGACTTGAAGACATCCAGGTTGAAGTCGGGAGGGAAACAGGCAAGCGGAACAGAGTTCCACAGGCGTGCAGTTCTAAGAAAGAAGCTTTGTTCATGGTATCTACGTTTTGATTTAAGCACAGATAGGGAGTGGGGAAATTATTGATGGTGGTTTCAGCTAGTCGGGTGTTTTTTTAGAAAGATTGGCAAGGGGGGACCAGAGAATGGAGCTCAGACGAGCACCTGCCATGGAAATAACGATAGAACAATTACAGGCTCGCTACGTCTCTTCTGTGGAAAGAGGTTGCAGGGTAGAGAAAAGGGCATCCCCCACCAAGCCACAGAGTCTATTTTGTACTCTGTCAAGGCAGGATAGGCTGTTTTTTGCAGCACCCACCCAGATGTGGCAGCAGTACTCCATCTTTGGACGTACTTGGCTCTTATATAGATAGAGAATTGCATCATTAGTGAGATATCTTCTGGAGCGGTAGAAGGATCCCACCATTTTCCCAGCAACCTTGGCCACAGACTTGATGTATGTGTTCCATTTAAGATCGGGTGTAAAGGTCAAACCCAGGAGCTTATCAAACCCTGGGGCCTCCCTTAGACGAGAGCCATCCATTTCAATTGATGCCAGATGGGGAGCAGAGCGTTTATGATGTAGAGATAGGAGCTTGGTCTTAGATGCATTAAAGGTAACCAGCCACCTCTTTCCCCACTGTACCACACCCTCAAGATCAGAGGAGAGAGAATCAGAGAGAACATCATCATTTACGGCCTTTGATGTGTTGCCATAGATGGTTGTGTCATCAGCATAGATGTCAACAAAAGATTTTAGTATGTGTTTTGGGAGATCATTGATGTAGATCAGGAAGAGAGTTGGGCCCAGTATGGACCCCTGAGGGTTGTATTGCAAGTGGACTATTTTGTATTGTTTATCAGCCTAGACATGGGGCTTTACGTATCTCTAAAAAAAATAATCTAATGGGGTTAAATCGCATGAGCTAGGTGACTAGTTGTCATTTCATGAAATTATTAATTCATCAAATGTTTCTCTCAGTAAATTGATCATGTCATTTGAAAATCGCAAACGATGTTTGGACGTAAATCCATTCATAATAAATTTTCAAACCAAACTGAACTAAACATAATCGATAGTTGCCAAATCTGCAATTAAAGAGAATAGAGTTGTCAATTTAAAGTTCGCCGCCTTTAATGTAAGAACGCCAGTAATAAATCATTGGTTTTAGTGTCTTTAACTTCACTGTTCACAATTAAATTTGTGCGAATTATAGCTTCACATTATATCATAAATTTATGTAAAATAGCTAATAAAATCGCATTCATTTTAGTAAACTGATTTTTAAAGGGGAAATTTAATTAACTACTATTCACTATACACAGATAGATGTATTTATGTGTGTACATTATATATATATATATATATATATATATATATATATATATATATATATACGAACTGAGTGATGTATGATGCAGTTCTTAACACAGATGAGGGGAGATACATAATCTTCGAAGGGTTACAAAATGTTCATTATAAGATGATAAACACAATTACCTTTCATTCGTGATGAAGGACGACACAAAACAACAGATACAACATAATGATGACTTCTTTATTCATCGGATCGGCCAGTCGGTGATGTCAGGAATTCCGCTTGTATCTACATGGTTAATCTTCTACCCTACGCCTCTAAGGGACTCTCCTCTCCAACTGACTATGTCAACTCTTGACTGATCAACTGACTCTCTGACTGACTCTCTCTGGCTGACTGGCTAAAATCCGAACCCATAGAATCTTATATGGAGAAATGTACTTTGTCTATGACGTCAGAAGTGTGTTTTCAAACGTGACTAATTTCATGTGGCTTTTCATATGTTTGTCCAAACACACTTTTGGCAAACAGAAGACTCCTTACCTCACCTATTTTTTAGCCTAACCTAAATTAAAGTTTTTAAACAATGCATTTTTAATTTGTATTGTTCAATCTTTTAACTGGCATTTTAATATTCAGATTTCTAAAAGAATCGGGCAATCGACTTACTTTTAACATTCCATTTCGTAACTTTGCCTACAGGGTTTCGATTCTAAGCTTATCCTAATCTCATTTTCACTTATCTAATATTCTTCTTATTTACATGGAAAGGGGACAGCCTTTTTCCATGTAACAAGAGTTTCTTCCCTCGAACAGCTAGACTTTGGAATTCCCTTTATGCTGTCTGCCTCCCTGGCTGTACTGATATGCAGAAGTTTAAATGTAACATAAACAAATATCTTGTTAATCTTTCCTAGACATGGCCACAAATGGTAGCCTCTTACTTCCAAGTGGCGATATGCTTTGTAAGGGGTGACCACGAGTAAAAAAAAATGTAGGTAAACGAATTTCATGGTTACGACAATAATAAAGCTACTACGATAACAATTCGTTCACCTAAAATTAAATAAAATATACCTCCCTCTTTTTATTGAGTACTATTAATAACTTTGTCAAATTCATTGTTTTTTTGTTTTTTTTTTTACTTTTGGATTTCCTTAACCTGAAATATATATACCGTCTTCAGTGAGTTATAGTTAAAATATAATTGATAAAAGATGTTGATTCAAAAATGATTGTCGTCAAATACATCATTGCTAAAGCGTCAATGACTTTCTACACACTTTCTGCTTTGATTAAAAAAATTATATGTTTTCAAAATGATGCCGGAATAGAAATTATGACATTAACTTCAAATTATTAACAAATTATCTTTATTGGCTCCAGCAAGACATTCCAAGGTTAATTCTGCTGGGAAACATCAACAGAACAAGAACACGTGTGCGCATGCGGAGTTGGAGATGGGTGTAGTTTTTTTTTGTTGGGGGGGGGGCTCACATAAATATTTATCAAGATATAACATATTTCCGGAATTCTTTTTCTTTCTTTCAAATTCTTTTTAAACTTTTGTTCAATCCAAAACAAGGCATACTGTCACTGGAAGAGCAAGAAGGTTCGACTCATAGCGAAGCAACCTGCGTTGGGAGTTTAGCAAGGTGTTCCTTCACACCGAGTTTAAATTTCTGCACGCTCATACGGTCGGGGAAACATTAAGCTGAAAGGGATTTCCAAAGAGTAGCAAGCTTTGAGGAAAGCAGCTGTAAGAGTAGAAAATCTTCAAGCATGTAGAAAGATATATACTGAAGGGGTGGGATTTTTGTGCTAATCGCGGGTATTTGAGTTGAAAGGGCTACAAGCCCAGTAAGGAACACATAAACAAGATCCATTTTAAGATATAAGCATAATTAGTCACTAGTGACGCCACAATGCACAAAGAAACGACTCCATCAATGCAAGCTTTGGTATTCTCAATAGCAACGTCTGGAGCAGAATGTTGGGTCTTGAAGAAAGTCAACAAGAGGGAAATTGCTGTTTTTGAATTGTGGTGCTACCGTAGACTTCTTTGTGTAAGCTAGGTGTATAAACATACAAACGAATGGGTGCTGGAGAAGACTGGACCATACTGGACAACATCAATGGCAAGAAATTGCGATTTTTGGGACATGTGGCCAGAATAGACGGCCTAAAAAAAGATCTGCTCTTTGGTACAACCCCTGGCAAAAGATAACGTGGAAGACCAAAATCAAGAATGTCAGACAACGTGAAGGACATCGCAAACATTAGCATAGTTGAGTTGCTCAGAATGGCACGGAACCAGAGTCAATGGCGACGATTCATAGAGAATGCCACAGCTGTTCAGTAATGACCATTCCGTCAAAAAGAGAGAGAGACGCCATTATGATTAGAAAAAAATAAAACGCAATCTAACAGATATCAATTTTACTTAAAAATTGCAAGAGCATTGTTTTTTATAAAGGAGTCACCTGGAGGCCACTCGAGGATAAGGATTAATGAGTGTACGGTAGTCAATGGGACAATATCGTAGTAATATTAAGTAGTGGAAATTTGGTAAATTGGATTACTTAAGAGGATGGCTCATCAAGAACTTGTTTACATTGGACTTGAGCATGAAACCTGTTGTGAAAAAAGATTAGTATAGATAATATATGTATTAATGCACCTCTACTAAATTTTTTTTTGTTGTTAGCATTTTGCAATCCTATAACTTTGCCTATTAACATTCAAATGACTTTTTACCTGTTTGGTTAGAAGCAATGTGCAGTATCTGTTCTGAATCTTAAATAGAAAGGACAAATAACATTTGCTGAATAAGTGTTTGAATGGAAGTCTTAAAAATAAAAAAAAATGATAAATAATAAACAGAAATAAATCATATTTAAAGAGAAACGCAATCTGAACAAGTGTTAAATTGCATTCTAATCATGATAATCGATGTAGTCAAATTATAAATCTTACTTTCAAGATTCTAAAAATTAAAAATCGATGCAGTTACGTAAAAATAAAAATACCCACCCTCAAAAAAAAAAAAACAAGGAAAAAAATATGTGCTGACATTAATATGTTAGAAGATAATTACGAGGTTTGTTGGAGGTCTGTAGAAAGACAATGCTTACAACTTAAAGCTATTTTTTTTTTACAAGGGAGTCGCCACTTATCAAGATCCGAAGACCACTCGAGGATAAACATTAATGACTGTAAGGTGGTAGTGTAATAATTGTTAATGGTGTAAGTTGGGCACAATTTGATTATTTAAGGAAACGGTTCAACAAGACCTCGTTTACATTAGATTTGAAGGCCACCATACTGTAATCGGCCAGGAAGAAGGCCAATGGAACAGTGTTCCACAGGCGGGTAGTTCTAGGAAACAAGCTGTGTTCGTAAAATCTGCGTTTAGATTTAGACACAGAGAGTGGGGGAAATTGTTGATAGTGGTTGTAGCTAGTCGAGTGTTTTTGTGAAAGTTTGTCAACGGAGACTATAGATTGGAACCCAGACTTACTATGAAAATAACGATAGCGCAGAGCCAAAGCTATTCTATATTTAATGTCTGTGTATTGTTTCCGCTCAATGATACGACAGATCAGGTGACGATAGATTCAATCTAAACTCACTAAAAACCTAGTATCGCTCGAATCAAGAAAATTATTGACAAAATATTGACAATATATTTCTTTTAACCCCCTACCGACCGCAAACAGACCCAGCGGTGAAAGAATTGATTAAAAAAAAAATTCACTATGCTTTGCCAACAAATTCAAATCAAATATGAAGCGAAAACAGATTTGACTAAAAAAATAATTCAAAGAGTAAAACTCATTTCGGTGGCGATAAAAACAATAACATGGAAGGTCTTAAAAGTTGTATGCTTGAATGTTTAACAACCAGAAATGCAATGACAACACGACTAACAGAGATTTAAAAATAAATAGAATAAACAAATGCAGTTAAATCTTACGTTTGGTATAAATTATATTAGGTTGAGAAGAAAATTCTTGCATGATTTTTAATTTGGATGTCAAATAAGTTTTCGTTATAATACCTTTACTTTATATATCATTTTAAACGGCGTTTTTCGCTCTATCAAATCGTTTAAATTACACTCGTTTTAAAACAACTGTGTCTTTTTTTTTTTAGAATGTTCAGTACAAGATAAAAAAAAAAGCAAATTCGTACAATTTTACTATTTCAATTCAGGTTAGGCCAAAAAGCTGCTGAAACAGCTCGCTATATCAACGAAGCGTTTGGCCCAGAAACACCACTGAACGCACAGCACAATGGTGGTTTAAGGAATTTCGTGGCGGTGACGAGAGTTTTGATGATAAGCGTAGTGGTCGGCCATCTTGTGTTGACAACGATCAATTAAGCGCCGTAGTCGAAACATATTCATGTACAACTGTTCGAAAACTTGCTTATGAATTAGGTGTAACGTATACAACGATTTCCAACCACTTGATAGAGATTGGAAAAATAAAAAAAACTTGATAAATAGGTGCCACACGAATGAAACGACAACTAAAAGAAACGTCGTTATGATGTGGCATCTTCCTTCCCCGTTTTTACACAACAAGAACGACCCGTTTCTCCACCAGGTTATGACCTGCAATAAAAAATGGGTAGTTTACGACAACCGGCGACACTCAGCTCATTAGCTCAGTGGTTAGATGCGAGGAAGCTCCACGACACTTCTCAGCACCAGAGTTGCATTAAAACAAGGTCAACAAACAATATTATATATATATATATATATATATATATATATATATATATATATATATATATATATATATATATATATATTATATATATATATTTATATTATATATATATTACATATATTATATATACATATATTCATATATATATATTTATATTATATATATATTACATATATTATATATACATATATTCATATATACATATTTATATTATATATATATTTATATATTACATATATTATATATACATATATTCATATATATATTTATATTATATATATATTACATATATTATATATACATATATTCATATATACATATTTATATTATATATATATTTATATATTACATATATTATATATACATATATTCATATATATATTTATATTATATATATATTTATATATTACATATATTATATATACATATATTTATATGTATATATTCATATTATATATATATTTATGTTTTATATATATATATATATTTATACATATATATTTATATTATATATATATATATTTATACATATATATTTATATTATATATATATATATTCATATTATATGTATATATATATATATATTTATATATACATATATATTACATATATATATAAACGTTCAGGGAGCGAAGTAATAAGAAAGAAATTAATCGCTAATAAAAAAATAAATAAAAATTAAACAATCTTTATATATATATATATACACATTATATACATACATATATATACACATTATATACATACATATATATACACATTATATATACACACATATATATACACATTATATACACACACATTATATATATACACATTATATATATACACACATTATATATATACATACACAACATATATATTTACACACATAATATATATATATACATACATACACAATATATATATTTATACACATAATATATATATATACATACATACACAATATATATATTTATACACATTATATATATATACACACATTATATATATATATATACACATTATATATATACATATTATATATATACACACATTATATATATATATATATATACACATTATATATATACATATTATATATATACACACATTATATATATATACACATTATATATATATATACACACATTATATATACACACATTATATATATATATATGCACACATTATATATATACACATTATATATATGTATACACATTATATATATATACACACATTATATATATGTATACACATTATATATATATACACACATTATATATATACACATTATATATATATACATTATATATATATACATTATATATATATATACATTATATATATATATACATTATATATATATATATATACATTATATATATACATTATATATATATACATTATATATATATATACATACATTATATATATATACACATTATATATATATATACACATTATATATATATACATTATATATATATACATTATATATATACACATTATATATATACACATTATATATATATACACGTTATATATATATATTTAAAAAATATCGCTTCCGGTTTGGCGGTGGTCGTAACAGCATAAATGTTAAGTTTTACCCCGTTCTTTTCCTCCTTTGCAGTACGGGTTCGAGCCTGCCTTCCTACTACAACTTTTTCTTTTGCTCAACATACACATCCAAACACCCGGGCAACGCCGGGCTAAAATCCTCGTGTATATATAAAAGTGAACGTGTGTGTGTGTAAAAAAAAAAAAAAAATTTCCTGTCTTTTTCTCTCTTACTTTCCCTCTCTGTACTGCTCTAACCAAGTATGCCGACCTATTCCACAAATCCCCAAACCTCAACATGAAATATCTCCAGAATAAAAACTCGATTAAACCTAGAACCCCATCTTCCAGCGTAGACCCCTACTACCAGGTCTCCTTCTCCAATATCAGGGGTCTACGTTCCAACCTTCCAGAGGTTGAAACCCAATTACAGGAGACGAAACCGGACATATTATTTCTATGTGAAACTGGAATAGGGCCGACCACTTCCCTAGATGAGTTCATAATTAATGGATACTCCAATTTAACAGCTAAATCTGACTCCCAAGATCGCCATGGTCATGGAATATGTGCCTACATTAAGGATGGCTTCCCATGTGGCAGGGATATCTCTAGAGAAGATCCTAATTTACCCTATATGTGCTTCAGGGTTGCACTTGCTAACACCACTGCATTTATATTTGCCCTCTATAGGCCCCACAACAGCGGAGTTACTATCTTTAAGAGCATATCTGAGAAAATAGACCACATACTGTCTTCACATCCCTCGGCTAACATCCACATCTGTGGTGACTTCAACGTCCATAACGTGGAATGGCTGACCCATTCAAATAAGACAGATGATGAGGGGAGGTTTTGTCATGATTTTGCCATTGCTTATGACCTCACTCAGATTGTTCGCGAACCCACCCGTGTGCCCGATACACCCAATCAATATGCAAGCCTCTTAGACCTTTTTCTTTCAACTTCCCCTGAGCTATGTTCATGTACCGTTCATTCTCCTTTAGGATCCTCCGACCACTCCGTCGTATCAGTTAAGATAAAAACAAAATGTAAGAAGCCATCAGACGTACCCCTCCACCGTACTGTATACCGATACTCTATGGCTGACTGGGATAGCTTCCGTACATTCATATCTGATTTACCTCTGCACTCCATGTTTAAAAAGGAAGTGTCCTCTATAGTATCAGATCTGACCGAATGGTTAATTGTAGGCATAGACCAATTCATACCATCAAAAGAATTCCAACAAAAACCTAACAGCCAGCCATGGTTCTCCCCAGAATGTGCTGCTGTATCGCGCACAGAAATCACTTTTTCCATAACTACCAACGTAATAGATGCACTGAGACTAAAGCTGCTTTCAGGACTGCCAGCAACCACTGCAAAAGAGTAATAAAAAATGCAAGAGAGCTATATGCCCAGTCTGTTAAATCCAAGGTAGCTGATCAGCGGCTTGGTTCCCACCAGTTTTGGCAAATAACAAATAGGATCCTGAACAGAAGTGTGCGTTCTATCCCAACCATTATCAATGGACCAGAGGTTATCTCGTCAGCGTCAGACAAGGCCAAACTATTTGCAAAGAACTTTGCAGCTAATTCTACCCTATGCGACGAAGGCCATCAACTCCCCATATTTCCTCCTATAACACAGAACAAGCTAGGTAATATACAAATATCCGTGCATGAGGTCGCCAAGCTAATAAAAAACCTAGATTCCAGTAAAGCAACTGGCCCTGATGGCATCCCAATTATAGTGTTAAAAAAGCTTCAACCAGAACTTGCTCCCATACTTACGAAACTATTTAAGCGCTGCCTTAAGGAGAAGTGCTTTCCGACCCCCTGGAAGACCTCATCAGTTTGCCCTGTATTTAAGAATTCAGGTGATAAGTCATCTCCCTCTCAATACAGACCAATAAGTCTTCTCTGTGTTATGAGTAAGTTACTGGAATCAATATTAAATAGAGAAATAGTCAACCACCTCAGCAGAAACAACCTTCTTAGTGACACACAATATGGTTTCCGCTCTGCAAGATCTACCGCAGATGTGCTGACGGTTATATCCCACAGGATTAGTGAATCTCTTGACAAAGGCTTCCTTTCTAGGGCAATTGCTCTTGACATATCAAAGGCCTTTGACAAAGTATGGCATAAGGGTCTACTTCACAAGATTTCCAGCTACAGTATAACTGGAAATGTTTTCTCAATCATTAAATCATTTCTCTCCGATAGGCTCATAAGAGTAGTGGTAGATGGACAAAAATCGGAGGCCTGCAATATAAATGCTGGAGTCCCTCAGGGGTCAATCCTCGGCCCAACTCTCTTCCTGATCTACATCAATGACCTCCCTAAACACATACTTAAATCATTCGTTAACATCTATGCTGATGACACGACCATCTACAGCAACACATCAAAGGCTGTAAATGACGAAGTTCTCTCGGATTCTCTCTCCTGTGATCTCGAGCGCGTGGTTCAGTGGGGGAAGATGTGGCTAGTTACCTTTAATGCATCTAAAACCAAACTCCTATCCTTACATCATCAACGCTCTGATCCCCAGCTGGCATCAGTTGTGATGGATGGCTCTCGTCTGGGTGAGGCCCCGTGTTTTGACAAGCTTCTGGGTTTGACCTTTACTCCTGATCTGAAATGGAACACGTACATCAAGTCTGTTGCCAAGGTCGCAGGAAAGATGGTGGGATCCTTCTACCGCTCCAGAAGATATCTCACTACTGATTCAATTCTCTATCTATATAAAAGCCAAGTACGGCCAAGGATGGAATACTGTTGCCATATCTGGGCAGGAGCTGCCAAAAACAGCCTATCATGCCTTGACAGAGTACAAAATAGACTTCGTGGTTTAGTGGGGGATGCCCTTTTCTCTACCCTGCAACCCCTCTCCCACAGAAGAGACGTTGCGAGCCTATCCTTGTTTTATCGTTATTTTCATGGCAGGTGCTCGTCTGAACTCCAATCCCTGGTCCCCCCTCGCCAAACTTTCACGAAAATCACCCGTCTAGCTGAATCCACTGTGAAAAATTTCCCCCACTCTATATCTGTGCCTAAATCAAAACGCGGATTTCATGAGCAAAGCTTCTTTCTTAGAACTGCACGCCTGTGGAACTCTGTTCCGTCTGCCTGCTTCCCTCCGGACTACAACTTGGATGTCTTCAAGTCTAATGTTAACAAATTCCTAATGAACCGCTCCCCTAATTAAACACTTCATAAAATCTCCTCACTAACGTGATGTACTTGCAATAACCCTTATCCCTGAGTGGCTTCCGGGCCTTGATAAGTGGTGATCACTGTGTAAAAAAAAAAAAAAAAAAAAAAAAAAATGTACATTTCCCTACGCAATATCCCTGTCAATTTTTAGTCTACAGACTCGAAATTTGATAGACGTGGTACTGAGATTTGGGAAAATCGAGGTGGTTGGGTTTTGGTCAGAAATTTGGCTGTTAAGGGGTCAAAGTTCAATGTTTGACCTTTGAGAACTCTACCAAACTCCTCCGACAGTATTAGGTATAAACATTTGATATTTTAGATATTTGTTCCTTAGACATGGATCTAACTTAATAATTTGCTTTCAACCCAAAACAATAAATATTAAGGGGTTATAGTAGGAGGTCTAAGTTAAAAATTACCGTTTTTTTTGTTTTTTGTTTTTTGCTCAGCATACACCTCCAAAAACCCGGGCAACGCCGGGACGAAATGCTTGTATATATAAAGAGAGAGGGGGCGATACATATATTTGTTACCAGAATATGCTCAAGAACAATGCAAAGCAATAAAATGGTAAAGAAACTGGTAATGCATTTCTAGGTCTTTGAATGTCAGGAAAAGATAAATGTTGAACTTGCTATGTCAAGACAATTAAGACGATTTTACTTCGAGTTTGTGCATCTAATATTATTATCAAAGTTTTTATTCAGATTTACATCGCACGCGTTTTCTGACTTGAAATTCGAACGTTCTAAGCTGTCTGAGCAGCAGAGATTATTTCCATTTCATTCTTTCGATATTCATAAATATCTTCATCTTTTATCAGTTCTTTTTATCGCAATTGTTTTATCTTGGTCGACGTAAGTTGTAACTGATACGAGTATACGACGACATCAGACCACCACAGATGTTTACCAAGTTTCGCATTGGAAAAACAGATGATTGTCATGTTGATCGGAAGAGGATCAAAGTCACAAAAACTAAAGGATAGTCCATGAGAGAAGCTTATGAATAATCAGGTTTGGGGTAAGCACCTTAGCTTTTACCATTATTTCTTCAAGAGTGTAACATCAGGATATTAAAGAAGAGATAAGCAATGAGATAAGTGTAAACGGAATAGGACAAAGAACGGTGAATGCCATTTGTCTAATACAGATTAGTGTGCGGAATAACGCCAACTTTCTTTGACGTGTAACTAACCAGCAAGACTTGATGATTGTTTTAATTCAATTACTAAAACTAATATATATATATATATATATATATATATATATATATATATATACACACACATATATATATACACATACACACACATATATAAACACACACACACATATAAACACACACACACACACACATTATATATATATATATATATATATATATATATATATATATACATATATATATATATATACATATATATATAAAATAAAAATTACAATTAAATTTACCAAAATGATCCAAAATGGTAAAACTAAAGTATATTATAAATATTAAAGAATTAATATTTATAAAGTAATCTCAACCAGATTATAATAAAAAAAAAAAGCATTTTTCAAAAAGTGTTACATGTCATTAACTACTGTGTACACAGACACAACCCTCTGACAGGTTATTCACCATCATTCAAGTTTCAATCTATCTATTAATCTCATTAATCCTTATCCTCGAGTGGCTTTTAGATCTTCATAAGCGGTGCTCCATTAGTAATTATTGTTATTTGCATGTCTTTGAAGCATATGGTCATACAACAGTTTCACACTTTTTTACACAGTCCTTTGCATTATGGTTGTATTCTGTAAACTCTTTCAAACTGCACTGATTTAGCAGTATAGGACAGACAAAACAGTATTTTTTTTTACATAGGCATCACCACTTATCAAGGCCAAGAGATCACTCGAGGATAAGGGTTAAAGAGTGTACAGTAGAAATTGGACAATATAGTAACCGTTCGTAATGGAGATTCGGTAAATTTGTTAACTTAACATAGAATGGCTCATCAAAAACTTGTTTACGTTAAACATGGCAACTGATTTGATGTATGTGTTCCAAGCTTGTCAAAACATGAGGCCTCCCCAAGACGAGAGCCATTCATTTCAATTGATGCCAGATGGGGATCAGAGCGTTGATGATGTAAAGATAAAAGCTTGGTTTTAGATGCATTAAAAGTAACAAGCCACCTCTTTCCCCATTGTACCACTTGCTCAAGATCAGAGGAGAGACAATCAGAGAGGGTCGTTTACGATGTGCTACTATAGATAGTAGTATCATCAGCATAGATGTCTACAAATGATGTAAGAATGTGATTTGGAAGATCATTAATATAGATCAGGAAGAGATTTGGTCCCAGGATGGACCCCTGAGGGACTCCAGCATTAATACTAAGAGCTTCTGATTTCTGCCCATCAATTACTACTCTTATGAAACAATCAGAGAGAAATGATTTAATAATTGAGAAGATATTTCCAGCTATACCGTAGCTGGAGATCTTGTGAAGTAAACCTTTATGCCATACTCTATCAAAGGCCTTAGATATGTCAAGAGTAATTGCCCTAGAAAGGTAGCCTCCGTCGAGAGATTCACTAATCCTATGAGATATAACTGTAAGCACGTCTGCTGTAGATCTAGCAGAACGGAAACCATATTGCGTGTCACTAAGAAGGTTATTTTTTTGCTAAGATGGTTGATTACTTCTCTATTTAACACAGATTCCAGCAACTTACTCATGACGCACAGGAGACTTATTGGCCTGTACTGTGAGGGAGATGGGCGATCACCTGAATTCTTAAATACGGGGCATACTGATGAGATTTTCCAGGGTGACGGGAAGCAATTCTTAAGACAATGTTTAAACAGTTTTGTAAGGATGGGCACAAGTTCTGGTTGAAGTCTTTTGAGTACTATAATTGGAATACCATCAGGGCCGGTTGCTTTACTGGAATCAAGGTTTTTCATTAGCTTGCCAACATCACATACAGATATTTGTATTTCACATAGCATGTTTTCTGATATAGGAGGAAATATTGGAGGTTGGCAGCCTTGGTCGCAAAGATTAGAATTAGCTGCAAAGTTCTGGGCAAAGAGTTTGGCTTTGTCTGATGCTGACGAGATTACCTCAGGGCCATTTATGAGAGTTGGGATAGAACACACGCATCTGTTCAGGATTCTCTTTGCTACTTGCCAAAACTGGTGGAAACCAAGCCGCTGCTCAGCTACTTTGGACTTGACGGACTGAGCATACAACTCTCTTGCGTCCTTTATTACTTTTTTACAGTGGGTGCTGGCAGTTCTGAAAGCGGCTTTAGTCTCAGTACATCTATTATTTTGGAAGCAATGGAAAAAGTGATTTCTATGCACAATGGCAGCAGAACATTCCAGAGAGAACCACAGCTGGCTATTAGGTTTTCGCTGGAATATTTTTGAGGGTATGAAACGGTCTATACCTACAATTAACCATTCTGTCAGGTCTGATACTATAGAGGACACATCCTTTTTAAACATGGAATGAAGAGGTAGATCTGATATAAATGTGCGGAAACTATCCCAGTCAGCCATAGAGTATCGATATACTGTACGATGGAGAGGTACATCTGGGGAATTATTACATTTTATTTTTATCTTAACTGATACAACTGAGTGGTCGGAAGATCCAAGTGGAGACAGAACAGAAACTGAACACAGTTCAGGGCAAGTTGTGAGAAAGAGGTCTAGGAGACTTGCATACTGGCCGTCAGTATCGAGAACACGGGTGGGTTCATGAACAATCTGAGTGAGGTCATAAGCAATGGAGAAATCATGACAGAACGTCATCTCATCATCGGTCTTGTTTAAGTGAGTTAACCATTCCACATTGTGAACATTAAAGTCTCCACAGACATGAATATTAGCTGAAGGATAAGCAGATAGAGCATGGTCAGTTTTCTCAGATATGCTTTTAAAGATAGTAACTCCGCTGTTGTGGGTGTGATAGAGAGCAAATATAAATGCAGTAGTTTGAGCTAGTGCAACCCGGAAGCACATATAGGGTAAGTTAGGATCTTCTCTGTTGCATTGTATGGTCCTCATCGCCATACTTGCAGATGATTGGTTTTGTAACCATTTTTTATCATAACAACTTTTGATCGCCCCATTTCTATTCTCATTGAAGACAGGGTGCTTCTGAACGGAGAGGGAAAGCCTCAGAAGGGGAAATTTCCAGGTCAGTAGAAGAAGAGGGGAACGTTCTCTAACAATCTGGTCCACAGTTGTAGTCTGATCTTTTCCTAAGATCTTGTTAGAAGAAAGAAAGAGAGAACTGGCAAACGAGGTTGATAACATAGAGCTCGTGAGAAAGAACAAGAGAGAACTATCAAGATAGATAGAGAGAGAGAGAGAGAGAGAGAGAGAGAGAGAGAGAGAGAGAGAGATAGCCAAAGAGAACAAGAGAGAGAGAGAGTAAACAGGAGAAGGCTAGAAAAGGAGACTAAGCTTTTTGACGACAAAGACACATCTTCGCTGGCCTTATTCTAAATGAGTTCGACACTATCACTGATCCTGAATCGTGATGAGACACCAAAACATCTCAATTATACTCTTTGTGCTTACATTAGCCACCAAAGTAACAGATTTTCTCAATTCCAGTCTAACAAGACTCACATGTATAATATAAAGTGGAAGGAGGGGACTGTCAATAACATTTTTATATTTCAAACTAGCTGTCTCCAATCGGCGTTATCTGGGATGCAGTGAAATCATTTTTTTTTTTTAAATTTTTATTTGTTTAGACATTTTGTAAACTTATACAGAAACGAAATAGAATTTTAATTGTAATGGGAGCAACTCTTTGATATTTTTCAATTAAAAGTAAGAGTTATTTGCCCTTGATTTGATTTTTTCATGATTGATAAACATTTTCCATGACATAGATCGTCTGAGCTGGATTAAGTAATTTTAGCAATAAATTGTACCCAATTATATTAATATATTTTCAATAACGATTGGCTAGTCAGTAACAAAGTTTTTGTTGTCAACTTGAATGCCCTTTGGGTCTAACTTGGAAAATCCAACAAGATAGTTTTATACATAAACTGGGTGAATAGTGTACTCCTTATATCTGAAACGGACATTACATATAGTCTTCCAATGGGTTATTTATTAATTATTGGTTAATTCAGTAGCAAAACGATTGCAATGCAAATTGATAAAATTGTGTCATCTTGATTGACTATCCACCTTCTCCAAGTATACATTGTAAAAAGAGAAATAGTTCTAAATGGGGAGGACCACTAATTAGCATTTACGAGCAGCGTTCAATAAGTAATGACCCCCCCCATACCGATCCACTTCAAGTTGTCTGACCTAGCTGAAATTTTGCATATCCATTGATTTATAGCTCTATGGGTTATGTGGCAACTTACAGCATTGAACTAATTGTCACACATTGAGCTATCAAAATTGCAGGTGCAACACAATTGGCAGATGTCTTATTACCGCCAGAGATCAGGACGACCAGGTTTATTTCCACAGATTTATGGCCAGAGTTTACAAGGTGATATTATAAGGCATCATTATCATAAGTTTCTTTCATTTCATCAAAAATCTTCTTTGGTGGGAGTCCTTTTAAATATAAAACATGGATAACCGTGTGACACTCAACAGGCTTCATTTCACATGTGACTCAATTCAAACACTTTGAAATCAGAAACCATAATTAGTTCAAGGCTGTAATTTGTCACATATTATCATATAACCCATAGAGATATAAACCATGCAAGAATTTAGCTAGTTCCGACAACTAGAAGTATGTAAGGGGCATTATTTACTGAACGCCCCACATACGAAAATTTTCAGTCTCATGAAAGAAGGATGTTTATCATATTTCAAGAGAAATATTTAAGTAATTTTTGAAATTGTTTTAATTTTTTTGTGTGACTTATTAATTGAAATGCAACTTGAATTTTTCCTTTGTTTTCGAAAAATAATGAGAAAAAATTAAGGAAAATTGTAGTTTGAAGGGATATCTATGGAAAAGATCCGGTCGACGGTTTTTGATTTTTCTGGGTTTTATTTTTTGGAAGTAATTCAAAGGTGAAGCATCTGAAACAAATTTCGAACTAGATGTGTTTGAAATGGGCAGAAACGATCGTATAAATAAAAATGTTTTCTAAAAAGTAAATTCAATATGTTATTACATTATACAAAAGAATTACATAAAATTTCATTTAAATATTTTCAGTATTTACTTCAACAATGTATGGTATGTAAGTATAGCTAGTAAGTTTTGAAAATATATACGGCAATTAAGCTATACAGAATTTTCCATATTTAATCCTCGTGAGTATTCGTCAGGATACTATAGCTTGATTGCAATGCATATTTTCAAAACTTACTATATATATATATATATATATATATATATATATATATATATATATATATGCATGAATATGTAATACATAGATATAACTAATGCCAAGGGAAATAACTCTGCAGATACAATAAGAAAAACGTTTCTATTTTCTACACTTGGCCAAATCTGTTTTGCAAAAATAGGATTTTAAAAGAAAAATTCTTTTTTTGTTGCACATTTTCTTGTTCATAAAATATTTTGCTTGGTACAAAACGTTTAAAAAATAAGGTAAATAATATTAACCGTCCGCACGTTTCTAATATTTTAGATAAGGATTAGTTATTCATAATCTTTGAATTCTTCGACTACAGTTCTCATCTTGAGTGTCATTTTTATAACGTTTCAGTCGATGCGACCTCTGACATTTATGAAATAAATAAAGGGTGCCGTTTAAAATTGCGTCCAAATTCCCGAGTTTTTTGACAGAAACGCTTCCAAGTTTGACAAGATACACGTGAAGAAGATCGGAGGTTACATCGACCGAAACCGAATGTGAAAATGACACTCAAGATGAGAATAGTAGTCTGAAGAATCCACATAATACCAATAAACTGTCCTATTTGATTAGGAATATTTAACTCTTAAAATGAACACTCAAGGAACGAATAAAAATTAGCTGATTAAAAGATTTGTGGGTAGGCATGTAAGTAGTGAAAATTGAAACTATTATGATTACGTCACGATGAAGATAAATGTGACACTATCATTTTATTTCAAAGTTAAAATTAATTACTTATATTTTATAAAAGGTAGACATTTTTATCACATGTTACCTTGACAAGACAAGAATGTTAATTAAAACAATGCAAATTATAATTAAAATAGACTGAAAATCCAGACAATTTAGTTTATAATGTACTAGCAGGTCACCTGGCGTTGCCCAGTCACAAAATACGCTTAATTATGCTATTTTAATTTATACAGATTTCGTACATATTATTATAGAGCCAATTCTCTATTGATTATTATATTATACCCAATATATAGTAGTGATTTCAATAGTTAGAAAAAAATATGACTTGAGTGTCATCAGTTAGAATCGAAACCAAAACATTTAGCTCTCCACTGTTATTTGTTACCATCTGAGTTGCATGCATATCAAAACTTTAAAAATTAACACAGTCTATAAATGTACATTTGTGCATGTGTAAAGGATACACATTAGTTCGACTTAGACCTATATGAATGGCATTTTTTTAAATTCGATCCCTGGGCAACATTTTTCCGGATTAAAACCAAATCGAATCTGTTCCCCATGTCCAAATAGCCAATTTCAAGTCATATATCAAGTTTCAAGTATATAAATTAAAAATTGACAGATTAGTTTAGTAGAGACCAGAGACCATTCTTCACACACTCATACAGACAAATATATATATATATATATATATATATATATATATATATATATATATATATATATATATATATATATATAGATCGTGATGTTGAAATCACAAGATCACTCTCGGCCTTCCTGAATGACATTTACGATTTATATAAATGTTAATGCCAACTATTTTTCATTGCAAATAACGTTGGCCAAGCGGTTTTTCTTTGCTAATAGAGTCAGAGATGACTTCGTGGCAGAGTTCGAATTTCCCGACCGGCAGTAATTGTGACTCTCTGCACTGATGATTCCCGAAAGGATGAAAGTGTCTGTAAGTATTAAAAATAATTATGGTAATATATATATATATATATATATATATATATATATATATATATATATATATATATATAGATGAGAGAGAGAGAGAGAAAGAGAGAGAGAAAGAGAGAGAGAGAGAAAGAGAGAGAGAGAGAGAGAGAGAGAGAGATGTTACAAGTGACCATGAACAAACCAGCATTGGAAAATTAATAACATTATTATAACTCAGATTTTCAGTATTAAATATTCAAGCTAAAATCAATATTACTGAATTCATTCTAAGGTTGTGTGTGTATGAGAGAGAGAGAGAGAGAGAGAGAGAGAGAGACAGACAGACAGACAGACAGACAGACAGACAGGGTGTAATGCATAATGCTTTGCACTAATTGGCTGCATCTAAACGAACCGATGCTAGGAAATAAAGTAGCCAACTCACAACTGAAATGACATCATTTAATATTTATTAAATATAAAAGGTAAAGCAGGTTTCTTTCTTGATATTTTTTTTTTTATGGAGGTCACCACTTATCAATCCCCGGGGCCACTCAGTGATAAGGGTTATTGCGTGTACAGTAATCAATGAGATAGTATTGTAGTAATCATTAGTATTGGAGATTTGATAGAGTGTCTTACTTAAGGGGGCGGTTTGTCAGGAATTTGTTTACTTGAAGACATCCAAGTTGTAGTCAGGTGGGAAACAGGCAAACGGAAGAGAGTTCCACAGTCGTGCACTTCTGAGAAAGAAGCTCTGCTCATGGAATCTACGTTTGGATTTAGGCACAGATAAAGAGTGGGGAAAATTATTGACAATGGTTTCAGCCAGGCGGGTGTTTCTCGTGAAAGATTAGTGAGGGGGGACGAGACATTGGAGCTCAGACGAGCACTTTCCATGGAAATAATGATAAAACAAAGACAGGCTCGCAACGTCTCTTCTGTGAGAGAGAGGCTGCAGGGAAGAGAAAAGGGCATCCCCCACTAAGCTACGAAGTCTATTTTGTACTCTGTCAAGGCAGGATAGGCTGTTTTTAGCAGCTCCTGCTAGATGTGGCAGCAGTACCCCATCCTTGGCTTTTATACAGATAGAGAATTGCATCAGTAGTGAGATATCTTCTGGAGCGGTAGAAGGATCCCACCATTTTCGATATTTGGTTCTAATTCATCATTTCTTTTGGTGAAGAATAAAAAATGAAATACACCTTTCCAGGAAATACAGACAGATTTTTTTCTTCTTCTTCCGTACCACGGTGGACGAGGTAACCTCTGGCACGTCCTCAGAGGTTGGAAATTGAGGTTGAATGAAGTTGAGATGTTCAATAACAGTGTTAATGTTGGTCGAACGCATGGGTAAAATAATAATAGGATAGCCACTGTTTGAGAAGCACTCGATATTAAGAATTTTAAATTTAACGGTTGAACAGAAGAATACTATTCGAAAATTTGAAAAAAAAAATTTTTTTTTCAATTTAATTTTAATGAATAGATATATTTATTAAAATCAATTTTACATTTGTCTGGTCTTTTCAACCGTCAAATTTTAAATTCTTAATATCGATTGCTTCTCAAACAGTGAATTTCCTATTATATATATATATCAGTTAAAACATTCTTATTGAGCTTGTTTGTTTCAATTAAACCAGTTTTTGTAAAATACTAATTATAGTTTCACAGCCTGGAAAATCCATCAAGTTATTTCCCGTGCAATTAGTGTGAGACAGTTAATGCAAAAACATCTAATTAACACAAAATCTTTGACTCAATCTAGTTGCAATGTGTATTTTTAAAATGATATAATTTTTCAGAAAATAAATCCCATGAAAAGTAATCTGAGGATTGGTCATTTTTAAAATGACATCCGTGTATCGTAGAAGGTTGAAAACCTTGATTATTGCTTTCACAATAACGCCATAACTTTTCTTTGCAAAGCGTAAAAATACGAAACGCTTGCTTATATATATATATATATATATATATATATATATATATATATATATATATATATATATATATATATCAGTCAATTTAGCTCTTATGCGTAGATCATCGTATAACGATTTGATCACTGTCTGTCTGACGTAATGAACATTTAAATTAAAATGTTTAAAATTCAACGCTATTTCACACGATTAATGGTAGCCGAATGGATACGGCCTCCGCTAATCGAGACAGAGATGTCTCGTGTCGCGGGGTTCGAATCGTTCGACTGGTAGTAATCGTGACACCCTGCACTGAAGAATCCCGAAAGGATGAAACACTAGTGTCTGTAGGTATTTAATTATTATAGTAAAAAAAATAATTATATATATATATATATATATATTTCAAATAATAAAACAACTTCATTCAAGTTTGCATAGAATTAATACCGTATCTGCTTTTTCTTTTTTTTTCGACCCCCTCCCCGCGTTTTCTATTGGCATGGAAATTAAATTTAAGATTATTATTTCGTTGGAATTTATGGAATTAGAGGGGGGGGTATTATTATTTGCATATTTTTGTTTGGACTATTATCTTATCAACATGCGATTTCATAACTTGCAACGCCTGGACGCATTCTTTAACCCGACATTGTGTACGCTTTTAAGACGGTTTGTTTCTTGCTTTGTTGCGACTTAGTAGAACCGTTGGGCCGTTGGGGTGCTAAATTCATGGTCAGAAGAAAAAAACAAAAACAAACAAAACAAATGTTGTATAATATCTGGTGGATTCCGTAAGATATGTATCTAACACTGGACAGAGTATGTGTACAGTTTTTTTAAATTTTTTTTTTTACATAGGAGTTACCACTTATCAAGGCCCGGAGGCCACTAGAGGATAATGGTTATTGAGTGTACAGCAGTCAATAGGATAGTATCGTAGTAATCGTTAGGAGTGGAAATATGATAAATTAGGTTACTTAAGGTGATGGTTCATCAAGAATTTATTTATGTTGGACTTGAAGACTACCAAATTGTAGTCAGGTGGAAAACCGGAAAACAGAACAGAGTTCCACAGGTGTGCAGTTCTAAGAAATAAGCTTTGTTCATGGAATCTATGTTTAGGTTTAGGCACAGATACAGAGGGAGGGAAATCATTGACAGTGGTTTCAGCTGGACGGGTGTTTTTTGTGAAAGTTTGGCGAGGGGGAGACCATAGATTGAAGGTCAGACAGTTACTGGTAGAAACTTCTAGAAGAGATGTGGAACACATTACTATGGAACTGCTTCCCTGCAGATTATAACAAAGTCATTTCCAAATCTAATATCAACAGAATCTTATTAATATACTGTCTCTACAAGTAACCAGATTCATTCCATCAATCATCAATCCTCTCATGAGGTTCTTCACTTTTTCAACTAATCACCATTTGGGGGGGGGGGGGTTCTGTGTTAGCTTGTATCTCAACGAGACAAAGACTGGATATATGCACAAATGCTCTTCCAACTCAGATCATGGTATCAAAATACTGAAACAGGTCGATGATTATAAGTATATAGGCCCCTTCATCGCATCCTCATTTAAAAGTTTAATTACATGGTTTGCTTCTAATGATTTCAGCAAAATATGGACTTTACATCTCAACAAAAACATCAAATTAAAAATGTTTAAATCTATAATAGAGTCCATCCTTCGCCATGGTTCGGAAACATGGACATTTTTTTTTTTTTTTTTTTTTACATAGGCATCACCACATTATCAAGGCCCAGAGGCCACTCAAGGATAAGGGTTAAAGAGTGTACAGTAGAAATTGGACAATATAGTAATCATTAGTAATGAAAATTTGGTAAATTTGATAACTTATATGGAACGGCTCATCAAGAACTTATTTACTTTAGACTTGAACACAACCATATTGTAGTCAGCCGGAAAGCAGGAAAACGGAAGACAATTCCACAGGCGTGCAGTTCTAAGAAAGAAGCTTTGTTCATGGAATCTACGTTTAGTTGGAAACACGACTGAATAGTACATATACCCACCTTCTCATGCAAGCCTTAAATCTCCCATGAAAAACCCATTGTATTTTATGAGAAAAAAAAACAAAAAAAAACAAAAAAAAACTGTAACCCTTATGGTCATCCACTGAGTTCAGGTTAGATCGTTTGAATCAGGAAAAAGGTCTGGCAAGACATCAACCCTAACCTCCCAAAGAAGAAGGAAATGTCTAAGAGGATAGCATCATAGAACCGAATCTAAGAATACTTTATTCTGACAAAAGAACTGAACCAGACCCCAGAATCTCAATGTGCCAAGGATTACCCATTACACCCACTCCTCCAAAAATAGCAACCTTTTTTTTATATGCCTCCCACAGCAGAAAAAGGTGACACAAGGTTAGTTTAATGTGGAGAAAACCAGCTTTCTCAAGTAGCCCTCTAGAAGAGTACAAAGAATAGCCATGAACAGACCTATTTCCATTCTCCAGCAGGGGCGCCTCAGGCGACATTAAGTAACCCTAACCCCTCCAGAACTAGGAGGTGATCCTGAGTAGGAAGATCTAGTACGAAATTAGACCATATCTTATTTCGACAAAGAGGAATCTGCTTCTAGACAAGACAATCTCTAGGTTGGCAGAATGATGTCAAATATAAAAACTTTGTTAAAAAGAGGAAATCCAAATTAGTCTGTTTTTGGTTGCATTCTCCAAGACTTTTTTTTTTTTCGGCGTATTTACATCACACAAAATAAAAGTTAAAATATTTTTTGTATTGGGATTGAGTTATGTTTGGAATAAAAATCCGTTTTAACTATTCTAATTAGTTGTAATTTGCAATTTAATCACACATCTATTATTCTCACCCTTTTTGGTCCCCCCCCCCCGCTGTTATTTTCCAGCTATTCTTTTCGTCATCCCTCTATTAATACGCTAATAAGCTTTATTATTAATACTTATGGTGACAAGCTTTATGGTTTTTAATGAACGATTCCAAACTTCTATCTTATAGTTAGTCTTATTACCTTGGACTGTTAAGAAACAGAGTATGAGAAAAAGTGAGACTATAAAATAAGAGGGGGGGGTGCTACAGAACACTTGATAAGAAAAAGTGAGAGTAATAAACAGAAACTAAGTTAGAAATGCATAACTCGGTGGTTAAATTGTAAATTATGGCTCAATAAAAAAATTAAAAATTATATTTTTTTCGAATATTACTCAATTCCAATATAAAAAAAAATATATATTTTAACATTTATTTCGTGTGATTACAATATACAGAAAAAAAAAGACTAGGCAACAAACGTTGATTAATTCAGTTTCAATATGATAATCGACATATTGAGACTGTTCTTTTCTTTTTTTTTTTTTTTTTTTTTTTTTCACAACTAGTCTGGATTTCTATTACACCCATCTGCAATGTTTCACATAAATTCGCGTTTTATTGCCCCATTGTAACTAATATGGTATAATTTTGCTGCAATTAAATTTTTTAAGTCACTATAAATCAACGCCGATGAGGAGTGGGGGGGAAGGTGAGTAGGAGAAAGAGAATGAGAAAGAGGAGGAGGACCCTGCTACTAACGAAAATTCAGAAAACAAATGTGGCAAGTGGATATATCGATAAAAATGGCACTTTTAATTTCTAAGAACTTGTCTTTTGTTTCAAGCTCAGCTGTTGCCATCTAAATGTTTCCTCCTCGACTCCAAGCGAACCGCACTTCATTACAATAAAGAAAGTTCAATCAGCATACGGGTCCCTATGAGGAAAAAGAGTAAGGGCCACACCGTGTGCCGTTTATTTAATCCCGTTTTACTCGGGATTGAACCCAGAGTGGACTACTTCAAAGAGAGAATCTTTTTGTTTTTGTGCGATAATGAGAGTTGCTACACAACTCCCTACCTAGGATGCCCCCTTTAAATCTGTCCTCTAATCACAATAGCACCTTATATCTCGGTGGCAATATGACTTAGTTAGAGTGAATAAGATTATATTAAAAAAAAATATGGTGTGATAGTAACCCGTTAACTTATTGCTCACTGGCGATAACCCACTTGTGCACAAGTGCAGGTTTGTGTGAAAAGACTACGTACTTCCAATGGTTTTACATTTGTATGTGCTTATTAAAATGTTACATAATTAGAACAGTGTTTCTCAAACATAACTCAATCCCGATGCCAAGAAATATTTGAACAGTTATAGTGTGGGATTAAAAAATTGCAGAAATAAAATAATGGTAAGAACTATCGGTAAAAGTTGCACTTTGTATTTCGAAGAATAGTCTGACTTTTACTTAATGCTCAGTGGATGCCGTCTAAAGAGCTCTTCACATACGCATCAGCCGGAGGAAAGAAAATCATGCATCGAAATTTCAAGAGAAAAACAATAAAAGATGCGTAACCAAAGGCAATAGATTCTCGCGTCCAATCAATCATCAAATAAATATAGAAACTCAAAAGGCCAAAGTATTCAATGGAGAAGAGAACTGACCGTTGTCCACTCTGGTGCTTAAAAACAATAACCGAATGATGAATTGTGGGAGACAGAACAAAGATGAAAATGTCAATGCCTATGAAACAATGCAATGTTGATGTCGTAAATTTAAAAACAACGGCGGCGCATCTTTGGTATTTAACGATATTTCCCAGTGGAAGTTTTGTTATTTAGATCCTCCGTAGCTTTCCAGCTGTTAATCATCGTCTTTGTTTGCTGTTGTTTTCACAATGTGTAGGGCGGCTGTACTCTCCGGGATTCTTCAAGTGAATTTTCTCATCCTCAATGTAAATAACCCCGACTAATCTGAGTAACAGCAAAATATCGCCTTTTCACTCTAGAGATCCCCTAAATGTAAAAAAAAACAAACTTTAGTTTCTTTCCTTGGGCCGCTTGCTTTTAAAACTTCTTTACTCGCTGTTTCCTTGATAGTAACTTCATGCAGAAATTTAAATGTAATGTGAATAAACACCTTGATGCACAACTCCCTACTTAGGATGCTATCTTTAAATCATAGTGGTCCTTATGCTTCAGTGAATAAAAGTATATAAGAAAATCAACTTTTTACTGAGTTAGATTGCTCTCATATACACCATGTTCGATTACCTAGATAGTTAAGATTAGTTTACTTGTTTGGTTTTATAGCATATCAACCCGTTTCAGATTATTTTATGCTGAACCCAGTCATTTTGGTAAATGTTCCTATGCTTCAAGTTCTTTATATCTTTACATATTTAGTCACGGTGTTTGGTTTGGTTGTTTTGTAGAGAAAAATTGTTTTCGTTTTTACTTTTTGCTGAACATGACTGAGTTCTGCAAAGAGAAAGAAAAAAAGAACAATAACATCAATGTTTGATGTAGTTTAGTGCATGAAGCCAGTATCTTCAGACAGTCTGATCTGGTAGTATCAAACTAGGATTAGTCAATTATCTTTGTTAAGTATCTTCAGCTGAGGTTGAACTCATTCATCTTGTAGAAATATTTACATTTGTAGTCTATTGGGCCATCCTCCCAAATAGTACCTCCTCCATTTGTAGTTTAATAAAATGTAGTCGAGGGCGACCCAAAAGCTCCCTGTTTATTGACTACTTAAAGATAGATATAGGAGAGGATGCCATTTTTTTCTCTGGATTTATCCACTTACCCTTGACTGACACTTTATAATATCGAATGATTTGCAAAGAGGAATTAGGTACCAGTTTTGGAATCTTTGATATGACCTGACTGTGGATTGAACCCTAATCTCATAACCCATAAGGTAAACACTTATAATTAAGTACTGGTTATTATCACCATTATACATATATATAATCATTTTCACAGCCAAACAAGGTCGCAGCTCACAAGAGCCATGACAGCTAACAAACCGGAAGTCCAAGACTCGAGTTTCGCCCTTATTTGGGCTCATCAGTTAGACATATCCAAACTAATTATTTAATTAAAATAATTATATAATCTCGCACATTCTGAAAAAAATTATATATATATATATATATATATATATATATATATATATATATATGAATAAAACTCACGTGTTTATGAGTCTGTTTCCATTTTGTTCAAAGTGCATCTCCCCTGAGATGCAAGGTCACAGAGCTACGCGAGGCAGGTCAAATGATTTCATTTTGTTGGGCCGTTGTTTTATATCAATATCAACCGGTAAAAGTAGTTGGTAAGTAGTCAAAATTGAAAAGAAATCGAACTTGGCAAACGTAAGTCAACTTAAAGTTGTCTTGTATGCATACACTAATATACCTTTTTGCAGTAAAGTCAGTTAATTATTTTACTATTTCTTATCTATCCGATGATAGCTCAAATGGTAACAATTAAGGCTGGAGCACTAAATGTTTTGCTTTCGATTCTAACTGATGGCACCCATATCATATTTTTTTTAAAAACTTTTGAAATCACTACAATATAATAATTAATAGCAAATTGGCTTTATCATAATAAATATAAAATTTGCATTAATTAAAATATCATATTTAAACCAATTTTACAAATGGGCAACACAGAGCGTCCTGCTAGTTTATCTATATGTAAAAGTGACCTTGTCTGTGCGCGCATTTTCTACTAAGCTACTCTTTCAATTTTTTGATCTACAGACTTGAAATTTGATATATAGGATATTCAAACCTGTGGAACAAATTGGATTTGTTTTTTAGCCGGTAAAGCTAGCTGCTAAGGGGTCAAAATTGGAACTTAGCAGGTGTAGGCCAACTTAAAGTTTTCCTGTACGCATACACAAATATATATTTATATGTTAAATGGCATTAATTTCTAAAGTTTTGATATCTATCTGTCCTTAGGTCATATGGTAACGAATAGCACCAGAGAGGTAAATGTTTTTATTCTGATTCTAGCTGATAACACTCAAGTAAATTTTTTTTAAACTTTTGAAATCACTACTATATATTGGGCACAATATAATAATCAATAGATAATTGGTTCTATAATAATAAATATGAAATCTGCATGAATGCAAATATCATATTTAAGCATATGTTATGACCAGCCAATGCCATGCAGCATGCTAGCCATTTCTAATTCTGGAATTATCTGCCCTTTTTTACTTAAAGTTTGCGAATTCATTTTTGGATGAAGAAAAAAACTAAGAAAAATAAATTAATTACTTGATATTAGTGATGGAACGATAACAAAATTTTTCTCGATTCTGATACGACTAATTCTGTACTAAATTCACAATTCCAATACAATTACCGATTCTGATTCTTTATAAATCAGTAAATATCTAACTAGAGAGGTGTTATTTTTCCCGATTACCATAAAAACACGTTGTGTAGATATTTTCTGAAACGGACAAATACACTTGTGTAGCTTTAGATTTTAGTTTCACTGGTAGTTTACAATCGATAAATATTTATTATTCTATCATTATACCTATGGAAGATTATTAGCTATGGAAGATGTTGCTTTAAACAAAATGAAAAAAAATACAATTAAAGGAATCGTTTTTAGCAACAGGAGCAAATTTTTCCGCTTCTGATATTCCCCAATGTTCCGATTTTTCGATTCCCGATTCCGATTAATTGTCCCAACACTAGTTGATATGACATATCTACAAAGACACGAGAGCAATGTATTTGAATAGATTAAATAATGGGTCAAAGTTGAAATTCCCAGAAGATTACTGACTATGACAAAATCCACCTGAAGAAGGCAGGAGAATATAGCAACCGAAATATGGTAAGAATGGCAGCAATCAGAACCAAGAAAACAATTCAAAACATGCCATTGCGAATAATTTAAAAAGATTAAAGTGGCGTATCCACTGGGTTCGTCTTTTTAGTTATTAAGCGCAGAACTGCAAAGGCTTTGTTGCCATAGAAATAAAGAAGGCATGACGTCATTGTTTCTATATCAGGGCCTTGGAGCAGAACACAGGAGTTCTCATTTATTCCCATCTTTAAATCTGTCTTTGGAGGCGGCAAGCAGGGTTATCTGACATTGTCCGTGTAATAATATACTTTTAAAAATATACAAATTGGGGAAGAATAGTAAATATTATTTGATTTAGTTTAATTACTTAAACAAACATATTTGTTTGCATCTCATCTATGACATTAAAAGAAACTAAAATCTTAAGATGTCTATCATTCCAGTAACTATAGGAGCAACTGGACTCATGAAGAAGAATTACGAAAACTATCTGGAAAATATACCCGGTGAACCAAGTGTAAGAGAGATTCAAACAATTGCACTTAAAGGCAAAGTCAGAATCTTAAAATGATCTCTCAGTTGGAATATCTGAGTTAGCAAGTGAATGTTTGGCATCAAGTAGGATGCTCCATCCCCAGCTTGAACAAAACTGATCAGAAAATTAACAAAAACATAAAAACAAAAAAAGAAATAAGCTAACACGAAAGCCAAAAACAGGTTAACTTTTTGTCAAGATCAAAACCTAAAATACATAACTAGCAAATTACGAAAATATATGTAAAAATGACAAATGCAATAATTAATTAAAATTAATTATTGCATTGATATTATATCTTCATTTTCCTCACATTCATTTAGAAACAATGAATCAGTAGCAGCCGGGAAAGGTGACGGTGCTTAAGTGGTTAATGGCACGGACTGACAACCTGGATGTGCTGAGTTCAAATCCAGTTCGTTCCGCGAAAACACTTTCACTTAGGAATGTTAAGCATGCAATGTCTTTCTAGAAAGAATTCTAACTAGAAAACGGGGGAAACGAATGCCAACAATAATAATCTGATTCATACGAAATTGATAAATGAATGATGCACTACAACAACAACAACAACCATCATAATCGGTTTAACACCTGCTTCAGATGCTGTCATGTTGGATGACTTTTCGAAATTGACTTTCAAACTAACCTCCCATTGACCAGGTTTTCATTTTCCATCTTTTCTCAAATTTATCATTGTCATATAAAGTCCCATGTTTTCCTTGGCCTTCTCCTGTAAACTGATTCTGCTACCTCAACTGTTCTACATCTAATACGAACCCAAACAATCTTATCTATTCTTTAAACGTGTCTATACCATCAAAGTGCCCTCTTCTACACACGTCTTCCTATACTGTTTAGATTTAATCTTCTTCTAAGTGATGTAATACAGAAGCTATAAGGAATAATTCTGTTCATGGTTTCGTATCTTGTTGTGCTAGGAAGAAGATTCCTTTGGGTACAATGGTAAAGACAATCGCCCAGTATGGGCACTGCTCGGACAGAAAGAAACTGTAACCTACTCTCCGTATAGCCGCAAAGAAAGCTGTAGCAATACATCAAAACACTGCGGAGAAAGAAAAAAAAATAATGTGAATGAGCAACAATGAATTCATGAATGCCTCGAGGGAGAGAGATAGATGGAGTCATAGCCGTCAATGCCTGTACCAGGCAGGACACCACTTCAATAAATGCATTCCTACTCCACAAAATAATTTGATTACAAAATTTAAGTCCCCAAAATTAATTCCCATTTCTTCATGAAACAAGTCGTTCATTTTTATTTTACTCCCGGGCAGTTCATTATAAATAAGGCCTGTTTGTTCACAAACTGCTTCGTAGAGTTATTGACATAGACTCCTCCAATAACCGTATATAATTTGAAATTACATTGGCCAGGATATATAAATAAGTATGTTTAATTTGGGTCAAAACAGGGACAACGCTGTTCCTAAATTTTTTTAGATGAGGATTAATAATTTGGATTATTTGGATTATTCGAACTACTGTTCTCATCTTGAGTGTTATTTCCATGTTTCGGTCGGTATAACCTCCAACCTTCTTCAGCTGGTCGTTATAATACACCTGACGAAGGTCAGGGGTTACATCAATCAAAACATTGTGAGAATAACATGATAAAAATAATAGTCTGAGAATCCAAGTGATATAGACATAAGTGTCTTCATCCGATTCTGGGCAACACCTGATGTTCGTGTTAATTATGAAAGGGTGAAAATGAGTGCAACTATTTAATGTAACCAAATGTAAATTGCCATGGTGTAACAGAGCGCCGACGCGTGTGTGGCGAATGCCCAACCATGTGCGAAGTAACATCATGGCAAGAAAAAAAGAAAAAAGATTATAAAAAGAAGAATCTGTACACAGACCGATGATCACGATCACGTTAGAGAACACGATCACGTTAGAGAACACGATCACGTTAGAGAACACGATCACGTTAGAGACACGTGGGTGATGTCATTGTCGTAACGAGAAGTCACGCACGGAGGGGGAAAAAGGAATAAAGGTATTTTATTAAAACCTGAAACAGCGAGTTGAAGCTCTTTCCTCTTCCTTTATTTTATGTTCCTTTGTAACAAAGTTTACAACGTGTTGGGTCAACATCCTAACATGTGTGTAAACGTGCGTAACGTTGCAATGGAAAGCGGCCAGGGTGCAAAGTTAAAAAACACTTTCCTTTGGAAAAAAAACAAAAAACTTCTAGAACTAAAGATAATGAAGTATCATTTCATTTTAGCATATTTTTGGACAGACATTCGTAAATAAATAAATAAATAAATAAATAAATAACCAGTAAAAAAATGTGTTAAGTATGCAACAAGAAAGCTTTAAGCTAAATGGCATCAATTCAATTAAATCGTTAAACTTTATTTAATTTAATAAACAAATCTGTGTAAACGATTTGAAAAGCAGAATTTTCACAAATTATCAAGTAAACTTTTGCTTCGTGTGAAATTAAATTACAAGCTGCATGATGCATTTCATAAGAAGTGACGCGTTCACAGAAAAATCTGGTCAAACCTTAGAACGAAAGAGAGTTTGGTTTCCTCTAAGGGGAGTCTAGAAATACTTATATCCTTTTAAACCTTAATTCAATCTGGAATGACTCACCAGAAATGCACAACAAAAAAAGAAGTTTTTTTTTTATATACGGGTGCTTTGAATAAGTTTCCAGACTTTTTTGTACAGGCATTTGGAATTGTCGTAGACTCGTGAAAATTCAGTATGTTATTACTATGCATATTATGAGATATGATTTTATTGATTTTTACGATCTCAGGTTCAAATGGAGATCCCTAGGTGCAAGAAAGCCTTTTACTCCAATAGTTTCTTCCCCAGAACTGCGGGTCTTTGGAACTCCCTTCCGGGATTCTGCTTTCCCAACTGCAATGATATGCAGAAGTTCAAGTGTAATGTTAACAAACATCTTTCTACTCTTCTCCCTTCATAATGACCCCGCTAATTAATTCCCTAATAGTAGCCCCCTGCTTCAAAGTGGCACTGTGCCTTGTTTGGGGTGAAAATTGAATAAAAAAAAAAAAAAAAATGAACAGTTACAGCAGGAATTGGAATACATCCTACAGCTCGTGAATTTCAAAAATGCAATCTGGACGTGAAGACACTTTACAAGATCGATATGCCATAAAATTATGGTTTAAACTTGGAAAAATGTCACAGAAACGTATGGAATGCTTCAGACGGCTTTTAGACCATCTTGTAATAATAGAGCATCATTTTTTTGAGTGGCATAAGAGATTCAAGGAAGAAAGATGGTCTGAAAGGAATGATGAGAAGTTTGTGAGAATCAAGAAAGTCAGAACACCAGAGTTGATCTGCCAGATAAAGAATTTCATAGATAAGGACTGTCGTGTGTCTATAGAGACAATAAGCGCACAGTTTGATGTCAGTGTGGGAACTGTACATATGATTGTTCATGAAGAACTGAAGATGTGGAAGATTTGTGCAAAGTTTGAATCAAGGGTGCTCAGAAAGGATCAGAAAAAAGATGTTGTCATTTGCATCAAGACAGTTCCTCACCCTCCCTATGGTCAAGACCTTGCTTCCTGTGACTTTTGGTCATTCCCTAAACTTAAGGAAAACCTTGGTGGCTGTAATTATGAGATAATTAAGATGAAAGAGGCTGTGACAAAGGTTATTGACACACTCACAGCAGAGGACTTCCATGGTGCCTTCCAAAAGTTGTTGGAACGGTACAACAAGTGCATTGCAGTTGAAGAAGATTACTTCAAAAGGAACTAGAGTTTCATACATGTACTATCAATAAAAGTACACATACAAAAAAGGTCTAGACACTTATTTAAGGTACCTCGTATACATCCAATTCAAATGACCACATATAGAATTGTAAATGTGTATGAATTTTTGCAGATAAATACGTATATAAAAGATGCATTTATTTAGACGATCGTACTTTATTGTAGTGAAATTACAATCTTTTTTTATTTATTTGGCGGTCACTACTTATCAAGGCCTGGCGGCTACACTAGGATAAGGATCAATGAGCGTTAGGTAGACGGTGAGACAAAACCGCGATGATTAATAATGATGATTAATAATGATGATTAATAATGATGATTAATAATGATGATTAATAATGATGATTAATAATAGTAGGGTTTAATTAAAATGGTGTTTTTCTTTTGAGGAAGTGAACTTTAAATTAAAATGAATGACAGAAAAATATTTTTATCAAACAAATATGTGTTTTAATCCAAACATTAATTTTTGGCATTTATAGTTTAAGTACAATTTCAGGCATATGGCTCCCGTGTATATAGCAAAATCTAGAGGTCAAATTTTCACAAAATGTACGCATTCAATTAGGCTGTATTTCATATCAAATGTTGTCTTCCTTCATGTCCGGTTTGTCAGTGTAGACATGGGACTTTACATATCGCCTTCCAAAAAATAATTTGATGAGGTTAAATTGTACGAATGTAGTGCTCAATTGACAGGTTCATTTTGTGAAATTATTCTTTCATTAAATGTTTCTTCCCAGTAAATTGATCTAACCATTTGTAATTTTCAAACGCTATTTGGGTGTTAGTTTCGATGAATTGCCAAATGAAGCTGAACTCAAAATAACTGACAGTTGCCAAATCTGCGATTAAAGAAAATAAAACTGTCAATTTAAAGTTCACTGCCTCTAAAAAAAAAAAGCACCCTGCATAAGAGGAGGGCTCAACAAGAACTTATTTACATTAGACTTGAAAACGACCATGCTATATTCAGCTGGGAAGCAGACCTAAGGTATTGTGTTCCACAAACGAACAGTTCTAGAAAAAAAAATTTGCTCATAAATTTTTTTTTTAGTTTTAGGCGCTGATAAAGAGTAAGGGAAATTGCTAACAGTTGTTGTAGATAGACGAGTGTTTGCTTTGAATGTTTTAACACATAAAATTGATGACATAAGAGTTCTCGCATTAAAGAAAATGATGGCTACATACTTGTGAACTAAACAAACTCTTCATTTTTTTTTTATCTAGTGCTACCATTACAAGAATATTATGAAGGGTGTTTCGAAAGTAATGCCTCCTATTTGTTTATTCAGTCCAAATGGATCAGAGGGGATTGTAAATTGCATGGTTATGATTACTGAACTTATAGATTCATGATTTGAAAATTTAATCTCTCTGTTGAAGATATTGACGGTGTGAAACTTCTCTCATGGAGCAAAGCAGAGACATGTCATTGAATTCCTGGCAAAAGTGCATTGAAAATGGTGGTGATTGTTAGGGCTAGGACAACAGCATATTCTTTCCATTGTTTTGACTCTCAAGTGTGTATCCGTTGTTATTTTATATGCTTTTATATAGAGTGATGTGGTTCTCCGTTGATTAACTGTGTCAGAGTCAAAGCAATGAAAAGAATATTCTGTTGTCATAGCCCTAGTGATTATGCAGAGAAATAAATTCTGGAGCACAAAAGGTAGCATGTTTTAATTGTACTACTCCCGTCTTTGTAGGTCTTCAAGTTTTTCAGTTAAAAAAAAAAAGATTGGAAGATTTACTCTTGGAACGACTCTCGTATGACAATGCACATTTTCGACGCATATGCACAGCCATCGTTCATTGCTGACAAAAGTGTATTGAGAATAATGATGACTATGTAGAAAAATAAATTCTGAAGCACAAAAAACGCTCGTTTTAATGGTGCCACTCCCTTCTATGTAGCTCTTCAACTTTTTGAGTCAAAAAACAAATAGGAGGCTTTACCTTTGGAATGACCCTTCGTATATTCGATCCGGACTACCAACATTAAACATTAAAATCAGAATATGTCCACAGAAAAAGAAGTGATTGAATCAAAGCAATAAAAGACTTTAATTAGAAAAGTGGATTATAATCCTTAGGTTTAATTGTTTTATTAAAGAGAAAAATGAAAGGCAATTTAATTGACATCGCAACAATAATAGAATTTTTAAATATGTAACATGTTTTAATAAGCCTCCTTGCATTGAAAAACTTTACTGACAATAAAGATTCAATAAATGAATCACACAATAGCATTTTCTTTTAGCAGAGTAATACATTTTTGGGAACACATCAACCGTTTTTCATTATTTAACGGTGAAGCACAAATGATTAAAGGTCAATCATGGCGTAACTAAGGTAGGGATAGATTATCTTAGAGGACGGCTGAATAGGAATTTATTCACATTGGATATGAAGACGACTACATTATAGTCAGCCGGGAAGCAGATCCACAGTATTGCATTCCACAGACACAGTTCTAGGAAAGAAACTCTGTTCACAGACCTTTAGTCTAGTATTAGGCACAGAGAAAGAGTGCAAAAAGTTGTTGCCGATTATTGCAGCTAGGCGTGTATTTGTTGCGAATGTTTTACGGAGGAATTACTACACACTGGAAATGTATTAGGGAGTTAATTATTCGAATTAATACGTTGAAATTAGTGATGGGACGATTCTAATTCTGGTGCGATTATTGATTCCGATATACTAACAGATTCTGATTCTAAATTCACTTAAAAAGTAAATTTGGGGGTGGGGGGATTTAGCAGAGTGCCCCCCCTCATCTACTTTTAAACGTCAATATGATTTTCTTTTTAATTTCACGAACTTTTTAATGATTTTCCTTTTTGTTTTGCATCAAAAATTGAGATTTTCATCTGGATTCACTTGTGCCAATTTTCCCTATTTATCCACCTGTGCCATTTTTTTTTAACCTGTGTCATTTTCCTTTTTACCTAAATTCGTTATGATTTATAAGCTTTAGTTTCACTGGTAATTTAAAATCAATAAATATTTGCCATGTTATCACTAGTACCAGCAACTAAGTTTTAAGAGAAACAAAATCTTGAAAGAATCCTATTTGGAATCGAAAATGGGGCTATAATTTTTCTGATTCCAATACCGATTAGGATAATCGAAATAGTTTCCAATTCCCAATTTCAATTAATCGTCCCAACACTACTTGGAATTTAACTTTGTATACTTGATTCTATATGCTGCAATTGTATCCATTAGACCAATTAAACAACTGTACACAAATACTTAAAAAAAAAGTGACTTCAAATAAAAGTGGAAATATTGTTATTTCAGCATGAATCCAAAATACAATAAACACATGAAAAGCCTCCAAGTAAAAATATATTATTAGTTCCTATTGACTTGTCTCCCAATGAGCAAATCTAAACACAAGATGTTGGGGACATCCAGCTCCACAAAAGAGCACTCTGGATGGACAAAAATAAAAAAATTGCCTTGATCAAGAAGGATTTCAGTGATACCTCGATGTGTCATGAATACATGATTCGGATGATAGATATTTTGTAATTACAGTTGTGTGTCAATAACACAGTTAATGCAGTACTAGCTTGAAACAACTTGCTTGTGTTCAACTTAAGTGTAGTGAGGTCGAAAGGTTAAGACTGACAGGTTTCAAACTTGTTGACTTCGATTCACAGACGTGTTGCACCTGCATGCTAGTAGGGGTCACAAGGCAGGTAAGTTCATTTTGATTGCAAACCAGTTAATGGAATTTTACCACCTCACACATACACCTTAAAAATAGACAATGCACATGCATTTATAGTCAGTTAGTCAGGGAATCGTAGCTAGTCAGTTAGTCTCTGACTTCTCGTGCGGCTGATGAGACAGAGATAGATGGCAGCTAAACTGATAGCAAAATTCCCACCCTCCTTCTAAGGATAACACAGAAACAGGGACGCAACTTCGACCGTGGAAATGGAATAAAAATCCAATTATTCAGATAAATGAGATTTGCATCTGTTGCTATGCATGAGAAAGCTTTTATTCCAGGTATGCGGAACGTCAGGACACAAACCACTCAAGGACATGGCCAAGAGGTACGAAAGAGGTTGTAAAAGGTACATTCTGCTTCGTTTTTATAAACCCCTCAAAAGGGATGATGTGCCGTAAAAGTGAACATTGACACGCAATATAAACAGGCTCCTCTCCTCTCCATGTAACACAGTGATAATTGCCTACTATAATCAGTGATATAATAATAGTCGATCATTCCATAAACATTTTAAAATACTTCATTTTGTTTTATAAATATATGCAACATATTCAGGAAGCATTGCAAAGAAAAGATTTCACAGAAATATTTTAGCAAAAGGTCGTTCATAAAAAAACGAATTGAAATAAATACAAGGAAATACTTTTGTATTCATTGCTTTGTTCGATAAGTTGTTTCTTATTTCTTGAAAACCTGGTGCTACCAAATTAGGATATCTAAAGCTACTGGCTTCCTGACCTAAAATGCACCAAACATTGATGTTATTGTTTTTTTTTTTTCTTTTTCCATTTGTGAAACTCAGTCATGTTCTCCGAAGTCAAAAACTACAATTTTCCTCTACAAAACAACCAAACTAAACACCATAAATAAATATTTAAAGGCATATATAAAGAACTTGAAGCATAAAAACCGTTTTCCATAATTACTGGATCGGTATTAAATAACTGGAAAAGGGTTGATATGCCGTAAAACAAAACAACCAAACCAAACATTACGAATAAATATTTGAAGATATGAAGAACCTGAAACAAAACCTTTTTTCAAGATTACTGGATCCGGTATTAAATAATCTAAAAATGCTGTAAAACAACTAAATTACATCTTACAAAGAGTTCTAACATCACCCTTTCTCAGTAATGGGTTTCCCTGGAGTCTGAATGTAAGGAAATCTTGCTAGAGTTTTGGTGCTCTTTTTTTCATTCCATTATTACTGTAACTTACTGTGTTTTCATGCCAGTTGTTTACTGGCGATTTCTTGTGCATAAGAGCTGGCGTTTTTTTTTTCTGGAATTTAAGTGACAAGGAGCTTGATGAAAAATCTAATTCTACGTCTGGACACTCTAACCCTTTCTTAGTCTTCCTATCCTCTCTGGCTCTTAATGGTTACTTTCCGTGGTACTAGCGATTGTGAGTGCTGTAGTTTGTTTTCTGAAGAGAGTATTTGCTATTGTTGATAATGAGTATTATATGTAAATATAGTTTCATTGTCACAGATATTTAACATTGGAATTTATTTCTGACAGTATATTACACATTATGCTGCATTGTTTTATTATTAAAAATAAGTGATTAGTTCCGTCCATGAGGCTGGGAATATTCCCAGTCTCATGGAATAAATGAATCGTTTATTTAATATTACCCACACAAACATGAACAAAAATGAACAACATAATACATAGTATATTGCAACGAGTAGGTCAACCCCGGTCATCTAGAAATAATTTATATTTAAAAAATAAAGTAACTCTTTGCCCTTTGTTATCTCGCTTAAATTTTGATTTTGAACAAAGTTTTGTTCTTTGACAAGTCGGCATTTTGGACTTGGACGTGTGGCACAGCGACTTTAAATTAATACATCCTAATTATAAAATAATTATCCTTCAGTTATAGATATATAATAAATACTAATTAGCGATCTATAGAGAAGGGAGTTCGTTTGTAAATATATAATAAATATTATTTGTTGTATATACAGAAGTATTTATATTCAATTTATTTTTTTTTTATTTTTCCTATATCTCCCCGATGCCCCACACCAATTCAAAAGTTAAAACGAAAATACATTGTTAGAGCTGTTAGAATTATACAGGTTGGTAGATAATAAATTTCTACTATGTTTTATATGAGTTTTTTTTTTTACGATTTCTAAAATATATCGCAATTTTAAGAAAAAAGATAATAGAAATATTTTTTATCTGATATCCAAATCTATTTGCGTAAAGACCCAATGTATTTCCACAACTTGTTTGAATATTCAAATTTTTTCCACAACTCAGGTAATCCGTCATCTTTTATTAGGAATTATCTTATAATAACTACTACCGCACTAATTAACCAGGAAATAATCATCTAATTAATTATCTCCAAATGAGCCCCATGATAAACAAAATAATCCGAATTAATTCAAGTCTTGAATTATAAATAGAAACCATGCAATCACATGACATCTCTTCCAGAGAAAGAATGAATAAAATCCAATAACGGTGTGATTATGCTATTTCTAGATTTAACTTTATTATTTACATATTAATACGATAGTGTGTGTGCTATTTTCTGTGTCAAGCTTACATCTCAGTTGCTTAGTCCTTATGTACTTTAATTTCTCGCCATAAATCCTTTTGTCAAGAATTCTTCATAAGTTTTGGTTTCGGTTTCGATTTCGATTATAATTGATGGCACTCCAGTAATCTATCTTTTTTATAAATAATTTTATCAAGAATTCTTCATAAAATTTGGTTTCGGTTTCGATTATGGCTTAAGGAACTCAAGTTTTTTTTAAATTTTTATTTTATATATATATATATATATATATATATATATATATATATATATATATATATATATATATATATATATATATATTTTTAATAGTACAGAAGTTCAGAAAAACATTGATACCGTCGGTTTCAAGCCCAACATAAAGTGTTAAGGAATATATAGCAGGGATTATGTTAATTTCCTTAATTCATGGATTTTCAATAATGGCTAATATCATCAGAGGAAATGAAATGCGGTTAGCAAAATGTTCAGCTGCGAATGGACGCTTATTTTGCTTTTAAGCACAATTATGAAAAATAGTTTTTGGGTGATTGTGGATAATTGTATGGAAAAAATTATATGAAAAGAAAAGTTGATACAACATGGATTAAGGAAATTAACATATATTCTATATATGTTCTTCTATATATTCCTTTTGTCAAACAATAAATTCTTAAATCGAATATATGTGTCTATATGTTGTTTTCAGAAAATTTAAAATTTAACCACCAAACATATATATTGCTCTATTCTTAAATATGGAGCTTTTCCTTTTTGGCTAGGATCACCTTGAAAGTATTACATCTATCAGGATTTTTCATCTGAATTCTATCAGTGTCTTATCTCGCTTATATAAATATATATATATATATATATAAATATATATATATATATATATATTTATATATATATATATATAAATATATATATATATATATATATATTTATATATATATATATACACACATTATATATATATTACATTACATTATATATCTATAATATAAAGCTTAACGTCTGTGTTTGTGTCTGGTCACGAATAGGCTCCTATATGGTTGACTATTATAGGAAACTGATCACATATAATGATAGAAGATGTATCGAGACATGGGA